>NC_142932.1:22759385-22766885 GCF_046866305.1 Octopus bimaculoides | reverse complement strand
TTCGAAGAAGTTGTCCATAGATATCCTCATTTTCTTTGATCTTCAAAGAGATATTTATATCTGTAGGGCAACTGACCTCTGTGATGATACATACATTTTCTCCTCTGTCCCAAACAACGACATCCGGCCAGTTATTTGACAGAAGTTTTGATGGGAATATTCCACCAGTATTCCTTGAATTGGTGTTTATGAATGTATTTCATAACAAAGGGATTTTCTAAGTTTATTTTATGACAGTCTTTTTTGCGGCTGGCATTGTAAATTGTTTTAGTAACAACATCGTGTCGCATTGGGAGGTAGTACCGCGACGACATTTTAGGACAGCTGCTAATCACATGCGTAATGTCTTCCACAGAAACATGACATGGCCTACACATGCGCTTGCACTTTGGGATTACAAGAGCGTCACTGTCTATCTTGTTCACCAAGCATTTTGTAGCAATCTCCTTTCTTGGATTGCAAACGCATAGCCTTCAAAGTGTGATGTGAAGTAGTGGTCCTGTGTCCAAGAGAGGCTGCGCTTCGTATCAATTCTACTGTCTTTTTCAAGCTTCTGGGCAACATACCCATGCATGGTCTTTTTGTTTTTGTATGCTGAGTGCTTTTCATCCAGGTCTTCTCTGAGGTAAGAGAGCCCCGCTGTTTCGGGGCTGTATAGGAGATCATCAGGAAGAGAATGTTTCTTGAGGATTTCACTGCCAACTCGTACAATGTTACTCACTTCATTTTTCAGCACTGCATTTATATCTTTATTTTTGCTTCTATTGTTCAGCAAGTGCTACCTGAGTGATACCATACGGCATTCAAAGTCCGTCTGCACTGATCTCAGGCCTCTACCACCTTTACTCCTTCTTAGGTAGAGCCTGTTAACATCACTGTTTCTGTGGAAGTTCCCAGTTGTCAGGATTTTGCGGGTTTTGATATCTATGGAGCGGATTTCCTCAACAGACCAATCAAGTATCCCAAATGTATGTATGTATGTATGTATGCCTTTACTATTCTATTTTTATTAGAATTCTTCTTACGTGGAGGAAGCTGGTTTCAAACGGAAACAGAAGCTTCATCACTGGAATTTGGATAACAACAATGATTATTACACTTTGAAATTTAGGAAATACTAGCAGGCTTTTACTGTTCCACTTACAGACTGCATCGCATGTAAACTTTCACTTTTCATTTATTAGCATTATTCCATGCAGGAAGGAACGGTTTTCTAACAGAAAAAACGTAAGCTCCATTACTGAAAATTAGATAACAACACTTAATGCTATAAATTGAAATTTAGTGAAAGACTTGCATATTTTTACTGTTCTACTTAAAGATTGTATTTGTAAATTTCGTGTTAGTCAGTCTCTTTCTTTGCCTGAAAATTTCTAGATTGTCTCAAACCTTTACTAACATAATCAAGCGCAATAATTATTACACTGTGTATCAAAATTCTAATCTTTTTCTTTTGTCTTCGGATAATAAGGTATCGTATTTACTCAATATATGATATATTAATATGCAAATCAAAATCAATACGTTAGATTTAATCTACAAAATTTAACGCTGATCTGAGGAAGTTGTTTACGACAACCATAAAAAATATACATACATCGAGATTAATATGTTATAATTAATCTATAAAAGTTGATGCTATGTCGTGGGAATTTGTATGACAGCCACTAAATATAAAACCATGAGCATTATTGCGCTATAATTTGATCTTTGACGTCAGTTTTAGGATTTGTTTACGTTAATCATAAAATATAAGCGTTCATGTCACAAAATCGTCAGTGTTCTTCGGAACAGCTGTACTGAATAGCCAATAATTAATTAAGAATGATTGCTTAAATATAAGTCAAATACAAATGTTCACTGATTGTTTCCTTGGCAAAGAGTCTGAATTATACGCCTTTGAACACACACACACACACACACACACACACACACACACACACACACACACACACACACACACACACACACACACACACACACACACGTAAATATGGATAACAAAGAAGAATAAGGGTAATTAAGAGTGAATCAGGGGAGTGGCGTTTCTGCCTCAAGAAACGTTATCAGTACAGCAGTTGTCCTATCTTGAATTCAGCTTGACATAAGACTTATACATAAAAAAGTAGAAAACATTTATGGTTTGAGTTAATTTGCATAATTTACAGGAAAATCACAAAAACTATTCTCACCTATTGTACAATAAATAATTCATAGTATACAAAGCGAATTAGTAACATTTTATTAGTAACCAAGTCAGGTTTTGTTAGTTCTATTTATTATCAAAAGGGTTAGCGACTTCATATGACAAGCTGAAATTTAGTTTAACAAACAAAACCTATTTTAAGTACACTAATCTGCCATTTTTATTTCAAAATAATTGCCATCTATCATTAGCCGTTTCTACGTAACTCAAGAATGGTTTCAGCGCCAATAGATTGTTGAACAAGATTGTAAGATTTCAGATCCTTTAAATCTATTTATGAGTCGTATCGATTTTGTTTGGCTGCCATTTTATTAGTGTTTTATTACTGTTTTCAAATAATTTATAGTCGAGGAATGAGCTACCAGTGATGGTGATAATGCTTCAGTATTTTGACATCTATAAGGGGTATATATATATATATATATATATATATATATATATATATATATATATATATATATATATATATACATACATACATATATATATATATATATATATATATATATATATATATATATATATATATATATATATATATATATATGCGAGTAAAAATAAATACAAAAAAAGGTTTTTTTTTTGTATGATTGTGTATAGAGGAATATATTATTTTGTTTAAAAGAGTTCCAGCACTGTCTGTTTTTTATGTTTTATTTATATTCCTGCAAAACCAATGTGGGATATAGAATATGGAATATACAATATATATTATAATATACAATATATAATATAAAATAAAAATGGATGGTACTATGAAATAAAGTATTGAATGTCTTATTGAATATATGGAATGTGTCTTATTGAATAGATGAAATATTGAGTGTTCAATATAAAGGATTAAATATATAAATATATATATATATATATATATATATATATATATATATATATATATATATATATATATATATATATATTATTGAACACTCAATATTTCATCTATTCAATAAGACACATTCCATATATTCAATAAGACATTCAATACTTTATTTCATAGTACCATCCATTTTTATTTTATATTATATATTGTATATTCCATATTTTATATCCCACATTGGTTTTGCAGGAATATAAATAAAACATAAAAAACAGACAGTGTTGGAACTCTTTTAAACAAAATAATATATATATATATATATATATATATATATATATATATATATATATATATATATATATATATATATATATATATATATATATATATATATATATATATATATATATATATATATGTCCTCTGTTCCTTTCATTTGTGTTTTAACTCACTAGGATTATGATCAAGATTGGTTGTGTGAATGCGTGGCTTGGGGTCCCCTTGGAAACAAGGGTACCTCTTAAATGACATAAAGTCACACAAGTTAGAAATCATAGCCATAAGTGAGACCAGACTCCATAATCCACAGGCCCTTAAGTCCATGTTTGGCGGAGAGTTTAACGTTTATTTTTCTCCCTGTCTGCTGAGAATGGGCGGTAGTGGCACGGCGGTACATTTTCGCAAGAGTTTGGATCTCGAAGTAAAGACAATATTCGTAGCCCCGGAAGGTAGATTGGTCGTCCTGGATGTCGACGGCAGCAATGGGTGCGCTTTCCGACTCGTATCAGTCTACGCACCGCCTTTAACAGCTCGAGGGACAAATCGCCGGATTTGGATGGTCTACCCTACGAGCTTTATAATTGTATGCCAGACTTGTTTGGAGACGTCTTGACAGCAGTGTACTGCAACTGGCAGCAAAACGGGAAAATCTCCGGTTTTATGAGCCGAGGAGCCGTAACGCTGCTGAAGAAAGACCCAAGCAAGGGGGACGTAATAGATAACTTTAGACCCATCACTCTGCTCAATGCAGACTTGAAAATTTTGGCCAAGGTGTTAGCCAAGAGGTTGGCGCTTGTCATCGAGAAACTGGTTGACAAGGCGCAAACGTGCGCTGTGCCGGGCTGGAGCTTCCATGACAATCTCCATCTCATACGCTACATCATAGACAGGGTAGTTAAGGAGCCTGGCATGGGTGGGGCCCTGAGTAATTTGGATCAATCCAAAGCTTTCGACAGGGTAGAACATCGATACTTGGAGATTGTCCTCATAGCGGCTGGTTTCGGTCCCGTCTTCCGCGCCTGGATAGCTGCTTTGTACAAAGGCATCCGTTCAGTAATTCGCGTAAAGGGACATCTATCGAGACCCTTCGACATTGCACCTTCGGTCCGTCAGAGTTGCCCCCTCTCGTCGCTTCTATACGTATTGACTCTGGAGCCACTACTGCGGAAGCTGGCGACGCTGAGGGGCATCCCGCGAGAATTGGGATGCGCGACAAGCGTTTCTGCATACGCGGTGCGGGACGAGCGTGTCTGCATACGCGGACGAAGTCACCGTCATAGTGTTTAACCCAGTGCTTTTCAACCTTTTTGCTGGAGCGAAACCCCAAGGAAACATTCAACTGGCTCGAGGAATCCCTGTGCAATAATTCAATTGTCTTATGCAAAAAAAACAGCATTTAAATAATGAAATGAAAATACTCATGTTCAGATTTATTTACAATAAAAACACAAACTGTAAAAAAATTGTCACGTACATATGCAATTTTATTCTTGCATCTACAGTTATTATCAAAACATGTATTAAAAAACTTTAGCTTGAATAGATTACATTTATTCTCATCAAAAACTCAATGAGAAACTTGAGCCTGGTGTTTCTTGCACAACTCTTTAAAATTGGGTCGTGTTTTTGATAGACACACACGAAGTTCATCTTCCACAGACAGCAATTGTGCTCGCTTCTTGTGCTTGATAGTTGTCAGGGCTGAAAATCCAAATTTACACAAGTAGGAGGTTGAAAACTGCACAAGAAGTCGCAGCACTTTCTGGGCAATTGCAGGATATTCCTTTTCAACCAGCAACCAAAATGCAGTCAAGTTAAGCTCAGAATGCTTCAACTTTAATGTTCTGTCATTTAAAACACTGACAAGTTCTTCTTCTGTTAATGTGAATTGTTCTTCAAATGGCTCAAATTCCACAAATGAATTTCTAATCCAGTCATACTGGTCAACAGATATCGATGGAAAATATTTGCCAGCATTTGTTAACAAAGTGTGCAAATGGTTCAAAATCAGTAGCGCAATTTCTTGACAATTCCTTTTAAAAACACTTGGAAACATTTCCAAATTTCCTGCAGCTATGCGTTTCTTCCATATTGTCAATTTCTTCTGAAAAGCATTTATTTTGTCAGTAGAAGACAAGATATTTTCCTTCCTGCCCTGCATGCCATTGTTCAAGAGGTTTACCTCATGAAATATATCCTGTCATTGCAGAGGAACCATCTGTACAAATACCAACTCAATTTTTCCAGTTCAATCCACAATACTCTAAATATGAATTCAAAACATCAAATACATTTTGTCCTTTTCTTGTTTCTGGCAACTCTTTGCAACACAGGAAGTCTTCTACAATAGCTTCATCATTAATAAAACGAACAAATACAAGGAGCTGTGCTTTACCAGTGATGTCTGTACTCTCATCAACTTGAAGTGCAAACAACTTATATCTCGGTATTTTTGCCTTAATATTGCACTCAATGTCTCATGATATGTCTTGAATACTTATTATGTTGTCAGAAAGTGGAATTTTATTTAGTTCTAATACAGCATCTTCTCCAAACATTGTCCTCACTATTTCCTGGCATGCAGGTAAAATTACAGTTTCAGCGATGGTATGAGATTTCAGTTTTCTTGCAACTATCTCCGCCACAGCATAACTTGCTTCTTGTCCTTTGTCACTCAACTTGAACTTTTTGGCAAACATAGAATCTTGCTTTTATTAAATGCCAATTCTCTTTTAAAATATTGCTCATTTTTGCCTGACAACTCTGGACGTTTAGTTGTTAAGTGTCGTTTCAGGTTGCCTGGTGCCATAGCACTATTAGCCAGCTTCTCCCCACAAACAGTACACAAAGGTGAAGGGCAGTCTGGGTTTCCAGTCCAAGTAAATCCCAGAGCTATGTAGTTTTCACAATATTGACGAACTTTTAGTTGCAAGTTAATTCCACCCTTTCTTGGTAATTTCGACGAGACAGCATCACTGTCAGTGGCTGCGGCTTCAACAGACTGCCTCAGACCCTGCGTCTCTTCATCTGCATCTAACTTACGTTTTTTCAGAAATCTATCCATACTTGTAAGGCTGTAAGCAGAATTGTATATATATAAAAGCAAACCTAATAGTGGCAGGACAAAATGATCTTTAAAGTGTAGCGAGTCTAATGATGTAAAATTTAGCTTTTTTATTAATGTTTTTTTTAGTAATAGGTATTTGATTATATTTAAACAATATGCAGATAATAATAAAATAGATTTTCGGATTTGAATTTAAAATGTCGTTTATTTGTTCATTGTTCTAATTTAGAAATTTGTAAGGAATTAATATTTATGCATATTTACATATCCTATAATTTAGTATCAGTTTCCCTATTTCTTATTTTTTTTCTACATATGCAATTCAACTCTCGAATTTTATAATCTTAACATTTGACCAAATATTAATAGATGTCATACAAGAAAAACATTTTACAAAAACGCCTTTTAAAAAGCTAAAGATCGTTTAAAAGGCGGATTAACAACACCTAAATGGCTTACGCAGTTAAAATGTTTCTTCCAAATATAGTCACTCGTATTTTACAAAAGAAAACTAAATCATCATCTAAGCTGGCATGCAACTCGTAGATGTGCACGTACATGTACACACCAAGGATCAGGGTCATCTACGCTGGTGTGTAACTCGTAGATGTAGACGTAGGCCTAACATGTACACACATATCTGCACAGGAGAATTAAAAATTACTGTCGATTTTAGCATTTATGTAACTTCTTGCGGAACTCCTGGACTGTACTGGCGGAACCCTAAGATTCAGCGGAACCCTGGTTGAAAACCACTGGTCTAGCCAGAAGCACATCGAGCTGGTCGGTAACAGGAGCGAAAATCAACCGGGAAAATTCAGTGGGCTTGCGGCTCGACACCTGGAGAAGCAAGCCCATGCCGTCCACAAGCATCTCCATCGTAGGACGCTGGCCCGACGGTCCAGTCGAGTTGCTCGGGGTCTGGTTTGGTGCGGACCTCCAAACAGAGAAGAACTGGAACGAGATAATGAGTAGGGTGGTCACTCTCGCCTGGCAATGTGCCGAGAGGAAGCTGTCCCTAAAAGGTCGGGAGGAGGTGGTGAACACGTACATCGCTTCCGTCATCTACTACTGCCTGACCGTCGTGCCTTGTCCCGACCCTACCAAAGTCGACCTCGGCTATAGTAA
>NC_142932.1:22741885-22751885 GCF_046866305.1 Octopus bimaculoides | reverse complement strand
GTAAAATTTACTCGCGGATAGCGTAGTGGATAAAGGTGTTGATTAATGCAGTGCAAATTCCATGCAAAACACTGAAGTGAATCATAAGACACCTGAAGAAGGCTAGAGCATACACACCCGAAACATAATGAAAGTAACAATGAAGAAGCGGACACTGCTCCGACTAATGTAAATAATGTACATGATATTTTTCTGCTCTTGTAATGTTTCACCTCCAAAGCTCAGAATCTAACAAATTTAAGTGCAGAAGATCAGTTAGTTTGCCATGATTGTCAGTCTCTCCTCACTACTCCACCAGCAATGCCCAAGGGAAACGTAAGCTCAATACACCAAGGCGACAATTACGTCGACAGTATTGCCTTCAGAACGAAAAGAGCCGAAAAAGCAGATACCAGAAAGCACTCAAAAACTAACACTTTAAGAGTCTGTCGAACTCATTACCCTAAATTGGTCATTTTTATCGGCCCTGAAATTATGAAAGCAAATTGCTCTTGCCTGAGTTTGAATACAGAGCACAGACTCTCGGATTAAATACCGCAAAGTATTCTGAGCAAAGTAGTCTGTCAATTGCTGCTTTTTCTATGTCCGTCTGTATGTGTGTGTGTGTGTGTGCGCATATGTATGTTTCTACATGTGTATGTATATATGTATGTGTGCGTCTTTCTTTCAAACGAGCTGTATTACGGACATTACTATGGTCAAGTATAATCGTTGAGACCATTGAGAAAGAATGCAATCACGATGCCATCGTTACTATTACTCCAGTCTGATGATGAAGCTGGGGAGGTCTTGAAACTCCAATGAGTCAATATATGGAGAAAGGTTGTTGTTCTAAGCTAATCACAATGATTAATAAGGTAATAGGAAAGATCTTTAATAAGAATTAGAATTGAATATAATAGTATCAGTAACAATATTCTACATACGCGCACTAATATATATATATATATATATATATATATATATATATATATATATATATATATATATATATATATATATATATATATATATATATACACACACATACACACACATACACATATGTCAATATACATACATACATATACACACACACATATATATGTATGCATGTATGTATGTATGTATATTGACATATGTGTATGTGTGTGTATGTGTGTATATAAAGATAGACAGGCAATGAACAGGTTTCTAGTCAGATTTATGTTTATATTTATACAACATATTGGGATAAAAGGAATATAAGTTACAGATCACATGCTTGCGTCAAATGTTGAATTTATAGCCGGAGTTTAGACACAGATTCGACCTGAGCGCTAACTGTATGCACCAAAAATCTTACGTCATTTGACATCATATAACTTATAATTTATAGGTGGGTCGGTAGAAAGTTATACATATATATTATGCATACATATGAGCGTATTTTTGTATCGCATAAATGCGTGCACATGCATAGTCATATGCTTATTCTGGTGTCAACCACCAGGTTTCGCTGAGGCACCATCATCTCTCTCTTTCAGTTCGCCGTCAGTTTATGTATCTGCATATTTTCATACATACACACTTACATATTTACATTCATACATATTCGACACGCATTAAATGCAGCGAGCTGGCAGAATCATTAGAACGCCAGACAAAATGCTTTGCAGCATCTCGTCCGTCTTTATGTTCTGAGTTCAAATTCCGCCGAGGTCGACTTTACCGTTTATCCTTTCGAGGTCGATAAAATAAGTGCCAGCTGAGTATTAAGGGTCGATGTAATCGACTTAACCCCTCCCCGAAATTGCTGGCCTTGTGCCAAAAATTGCCACTAGTATTTGACACATGGTCCATTTGCAATGAATCTCTTTCTTTTCTAGTTTCTATAATCCCAGTGGCTACAATATCCAATCGCAGTAAAGAGTCCATCTGTGGCATACACATTTCATGTGTCTGACTTACCATCTGCAGATGGAGCTATCGTCTGCCATCCAATGAATCTCCACTGGGTACATGTACTTTAATTTTCGTAGTTGCATATGGCCGACTAAATATGATACTGAGTAACCAACCGAGAAGTTGTTGGTTCTAATCTCGTACATACATCTATATAGCACAATCCACCTAGTCACAAGTAGGTTATTGTAATCATTGCCTAATCTCAGATAAGCCTTGATCAAACTAATTATCCGAGATATATCGCCCGTGACCATATTGTCTGTGTTTTGTTTTGTTTTTCGGACACATTATATGTAGAACTACATTAAACAACACGTTCTTTCCGTTTTTAATACAATAATAATTTAATTGAGATCTGGTTGTTTTTTCTAGAAATCTCATCGGCTATTTAAAAGCCATCTTATTGTATCATGTTGCATGTACATATAGTATCCCTGCGTGGTGTAACTTCCGTAATAAGCAGCAGTAAAAGTATGCTCCTTTACGACTGGGTTTTAACTCAATACGCACGACAAATTATCTACGATAGACTGGCGAACAACAATAACTTACTGGAAACAGTTATATATCTATTATCAGCTTGACTCACGACATGAAATCCAGAAATAGTTTCAGTGCAGTGCACTGTGGAGGTTCATATTCTATACACATGCAAACAAACGATAACACACACACACACGCATACACGCTTAGAGGTACAATAATTGTTATTGATATCAGAAATGACATAGCACCTACGCATTCGTACGCACAAACGAATATATATAGATAAGTGTGTGTGTGTGTGTGTGTGTGTGTGTGTGTGTGCATATGTTTCTGGACACGTGCATGTACATGTGTATCGTTGAACATTGATAAACATATAAACATCGCAACAATATATATATATATATTGATATACTCTATTGATATAAGTGGCATGTCTATCTATCTATCTATCTATCTATCTATCTATCTATCTATCTATCTATCTATCTATCTATCTATCTATCTGTCTATCTATCTATCTATCTGAATACGTGCACTAACGCACACGCACGCACTTAAGACACCTATCCATATTCAAAGAAACACTTAAGACCCTACTATATGTACGATATATTAGAACGGAAAGAAACATATTTCGAATCCACTACATGTTACATCGGGCGAGTATCTTCTACCATGTTCACGTGAGTGAAAATGGGAGACAATATCTGTATACATACATACATACATACATACATACATACATACATACATGCATGCATGCATACATACATACATACATACATACATACATACATGCATGCATGCATGCATGCATACATACATACATACATACATACATACATACAAATGGAATGAATTAGAAATGAAAACTTCAAATCGTGATTTAACACCGACAGACGCGCGTACACACTCACACACACGCACACATACACACACACACACAGAAACACAGACACACAGACAACACATACACACACAAACAAACAAACACACACACAAATATACACATACACATATATTACAGGCATGGAATGTAGTATATGAGTTATGCAAGATTTATTTTGTTATTTTTCGATCTCTAGTTTCGATCTCTAAATTTACAAACGCTTTCAATAATTTATACAAAATATTTTGCTGCTCCCTCAAACATACATACATACTTCTCTCTCTCTCTCTCTCTCTCTCTCTCTCTCTCTCTCTAGCTCTCTCTCTCTCTCTCACTCTCTCTCTTTCTCTCTATCTATCTGAGCGTCTGTTTGTCTGTTTCTCTCTCTCTCTCTCTCTCTCTCTCTCTCTCTCTCGCATCTCTTTCTCATACACACATGCACAGATAGATACACATGAGTCGGAACGTCATAATTTCCTGGAATTTTTCATTGCTAGGAAATTAGGAATACAAAAACTAAAAAATATTGTATTCCTGGAAATTTCCTGAGAATCAAGTCCATTCTATTAAAATATATTTATATTTGTGTAGAAAGCATTAACATTTTGCGTAAAAAGAAAATAAAAATTTCCTGAAGGTTACAGTCTATTTCAGTCAGATTGATGGTTAGGTACAACATGGATTTTCTGGGATTTTTGTTTTCAAAGCCTTTCCAGACTTGTTTTTCCCGAACCGAAGGTGGTCACTACTAAATTAAACAACCATTAAATTTACTTATATACTTAAACGAAATCTGTATATTATCATATCCAATACAATACTGTACTGTGCAAGATACTAGTATGTACAAAGCATTAGTAAACTAGTATGACGGCTGCTTGAATTTCAAGCCTCTACTCGTAAATTAGTAAGGACTATAAAGGGTTTCCAGGCCCTCAGTATCCGGAAAGTATTGTCTCGAGAAGCGTATATTGTTGAAGGTGTTGACGGCCAAACTTGATGGCAATTTTATAAAGAGGTGAGAGTAAAGATTCTCCCACTTTTGATGGATATTAGAGGAATAATTCGGAGAGCAACGAACAGTTTCTGAAAGTTTATATATTTCTACGTCCAGTTATTTCTAATATTTTCTATTGTAACAATGTTTTTGGATCATAGAATATTGAATGCACTTTTGATTGTTTTTAAGATTTGTTAATGACAACTTTTAATCCCTCAAGGGAAAACTTTTCTTTTGATGGAGTGGATGGTTATATATATGAGTTGTACATAAGAGACAAACACACACGCACATACATACATACATACATACATACATACATACATACGTACATACGTACATACATACATACATACATATACACAATGTATATACACATATATAAATGCGTATGTAGAATTATGTATGATTACATGTATGTAAGTATCCATGTATATACACGCACAAGCACAGAAGCACATACGCATCTATTGCTTGATAATAATAGTTGTGTGCAAAACAAACGAATGGTTGGGTAGGATATGGCGCTTAGGGAACAGAAGAAAATCAAAGAAATGTAAAAGTATGAGAGAATAAGAATGAGCATTGAGCACAAATGAATATTTTTTGAAAGCTGAAATAAAGTAATAAAAATGATTCCAACGGAGAGGAAGAAAAATTAATTAGGTAAAAAATTAGCGAACATAAAATTAATAGAAATGTAATTATAAAAGATAGATTGCAAGTTGTCCAAACCGTGCAAGGGAAATAACTTGGAAATATAAAATAAAAGATATAAAATATAAAAATGAAATAGTTAACTTCTTCAATGTATGAAGGCAAAGATGGAGCCAAAAAAAAAAAAAAAATTACGGCGTTAGGTCTGATTGTTCAAAGAGCTACCAATTGAGTTTGGAGACAAATAATTACGAAGTAAATAATTAGAAGCGTACCTACACGAGCTTAATAAATCGGAAGTTTCATTTAATATTGTTTACGATTCAAGATTGAACTGAGGAATGTTTATACAATGCAATTTGGTCAAGACTTCTCCATGTTGTTTTAAACGTAGTTGGACTAGATCCTTTAAAGCCCAATATGTTTAGGCCAACTTGACAAAAATCTTTTTTCTGAATGTTAAAAGAATGGAAATGCTGGCAAAACCGCATCTTCAACTTGTTTCCAGTTAATCCAGTGTAAGATTTAAACAGAGAGCTTTGTCTAGATGTTCGTCAGTAAACAAGTTAATGCATTTGAATGGCAGTTATAATTGAAAGGAAAATTATTCGGATACAAATACAGATAGGGGCGGAGAGAGAAGCATTGAAATTGGAGAGCCCTTGTGAACTAAAACAGTTAATTGAGCAAGCAAACTTTTTAGGGCAAAGATTCGTAGGAAAGTGTCAAGTAATTAAATCTCGGACATTTTGGAAATGTTTGTTTTTACATTCAAGCTAAAGACTGGTTTATACCACAAGGATATTTCTTCTATTTTTATGCTTCGGGAGAATGATGTTTGTAATATATTTAATTTTATGTGAAAAGCTCTTGTTGCGAAATACATTCTAACAATGGAATATCCGGAGGATAATGAAAGCATATGTTTATTAATATTTGGAATTACATTTCATACAAATCTGAGCGGATGATTAACATTCTTATTAGTATAAAGGGCAGAATTTATTTGTATCTCAGTTGAAAGTGATATCTAAAGATTAGTGTCAAGCTATATAATTTTAAGATCTTTTCTAAGCTCATCTCATCTAATTCATGACAATTCGTACTGCATAAGACGGAGGGCCTGTCGTCTCTACAATGAACTTTTCGCATGGTAGAAAACATTTTATGCGGAGCGGTCTGAAACATAAATTGTGATAATCTCGCATAATTCAGCTCTGTCATAGGAGGAACAAAACAATTCATAACCGTTTTGTTCACAATATATATTCTCAAAAACAAATGCTTTCATAAATTATTCTAATAGTGACGGCGATAGCTGAAATTTAGAGAAGCGGTTTAGTCCCTAGAGGGATAAAAGTCAATTACCTCGAACTAAATAATTTTCAGTGTCGTCTGTCATTAATACAAGTACACTACTGACACACTAGTTTTCAGTAAGCTAAAAGATTCAGCATTTTGTATTTCAAATATAATTGAATCTGGGGTATACTTATTCACAAGTCCGAGCTCAGTATTTTGCTGGGTTGAACAACTTGCGTTTAAAGCCAATAGAAAAATTAAGTTTGTGATCTTAAATGAAACAAGTGGTGTACGTGGATCTAAATAATCTACTTTGTAGTTTGTATCAAGACTGGTAGTTATAACCTTCGCTTCCAGGTTACAAGAATGGTGTGAATCAATGTCAGGGTTCTCATCAATGTTGGTGAATATCATTAAATTATAGCCTGTTGTATGTGCTTTTGTGTATACCATGTACGTTTTGGCTTTATCCAATGTTATATGTATTTTTCTTGTTTCAAAATCTTCAGAAACCGTTGTAAACATTCTTGAATCATATTCTCTTTCGCAGATAGGCAAAAGAGTAAAAGCAATTCTAATCTGCTGCTATCTCTGTAAAAAAAAGAAGACATTCTAGATAATTCGAAGCAACAATCAGGCGAAACTATTAGTTTCACAGAGAGAGCCCTGTCGTTTAACTCCAAGGTCTATTTACACATAGCGGTTAAATGCATGTTTATTAAATATGTATATGTAAACTTATTTACAATTTTTCTACACACACGCACACACATTTTGAGTAATTTATGTGTGTGTGTGTGTGTGTGTGTGTGTGTGTGTGTGTGTGTGTGTGTGTGTGTGTGTGTGTGTGTGTGTATGTGCGCGCACGTGTATAATGTGCTTATAATTACGCATAATATACATGTGTCTATGTGAGAATACATTGGGATATATTAAGTTATGTCATTAAATTTCCTTTTTGAAAATAATTTTGTTTTATAAAAGTGCGGTTCATAATTTTCTTAAAAGTAATGCCTTTTAAGAAATGGTTACAAACCTAAATTGAGTCAGGGATATAGACTTGGCTTCTTAAGAAGTTACTTTTAATTTGAATGCTTATTTTTGGATGTGTATGTATATAAACATTCATAACATTCCAGAAATACGTCTACCAAACATACTTACAATTAACTGCCACATTTTTCTTAGACTTTTATCACCTTGACTATCACCTTACCAAGCAGACGATCATTTTTAGACAGTAATAGTAAGAAAAGTGCGCAAGTGAAGAGAGACAGCATCTAATATTATACGCAGTTCTTATCCAGAACGCTTTACTACCAATGCATTTACTCTCCTAAAACTGTACTGGTTATAATACATTAGAAGATAACCTTCAACTGTTGAACCTGCACTCATTAATACGTTATAAGATAACCTTCAACTGTTGAACCAATAAGTCATTAAGTTGCTAAACCCACTACATTGACTTGCGAGTCTTCTGCTCGACAAAATAGTTTCTTATTTCTTTTCAAATTCATCATGAATTCCTACATAGGTACAGACTCATATTTAAAGAGTTATGGAAAGTAAGGTTATATGATGTTCTCAAGGACATTTGTTGCATCTATCTAGAATTAGCATAGCTGTAATCTGGTTCAGATTTTAATTTGGAACTGTTATACTAATGGCTATCTACACACCGTGCAGAATACAAAGGGTCAATATCATAAGCAATATCAACACTGTTTAATTAACATGTTTTAATTTTTTTGTAGTAATGACTAAAGACCTTATGATAAAAACGCTAAAAATGCTCAATATTTTTTCAGTTTGTTTCTGTTTCTACTTTTCCTGGCATGACTCAAAACTGGCAAAATATTCTTCATTGAAGAATTCTCATAACAATCTAATATACTTATATCTATGTAGAGATTAATAATTCAATCGTTTGGAAACCTTAACAAAACACAGATAGACGAATGGAGACAAAAGTGGTCTTGGAACTTCGTTTATGTAGAATTGTCTTAGGCTCTTTCCTTTGACAAAACACTTAACTCTCTTCTGATGGCTCCGTTCACCTAGGTGCAAATTAGTAGGAAAAATAAAACAGTTTGATTGCCAACCTTGACTTAATATGTAACAGATTTCACTTCAACTCCCGACAAGCTAAATCTAAACTTCATCTTTCAATTATTAATACATTGCTGCATGCAAAGCATACACCACCACCCACATGCACGCGCACATGCACACATACGCGCACACACACACACACACACACACACACACACACACACACACACACACACACACACACACACACACACACACACACACACAGAGTACCTGGTTCGGTTCTGGAGATAAATCATTTCCATTATTTTACGTATCTAATAACCTCAGGCAAGGCGTTAACGTCTCACAATCTTCACAACTCTATAAACCAGAGAAGCGCATCTGTACACCACAGACGATGAAATCTTTCAGGAGTGATGCAAGAGAGGAGTACATTGGAGTGGCTTCTCACTTGCTTGTTGTGATCACTTGAGTGTTTTAACTAAGCATTGCTAGCTGATAACGCTCGCCAGCTTTATAGTGGTGTCACGTTAAAAAAATTACAATAGTCTGAGATGCTTCTTTACATCTAAGTGATATATATACCATTTGAGATAATAAGCGTCTTCGACCGAACATACTACATCATGTACGGTAGCCTCTCTGTTCAGCTTGCCATGCTATTCATCTTTGTGAAGTCTATAAATTAAATACTTATAATTCTTTGGTGTTTGATTAAGTTCTTGCACTACAAAAATATCTATTCCCCAGTCCCAAACTGAATATAATTGTAGGAAAATGATTCACGAAGCAAATGCTATAAACGCAAGAAGCAAATGCTATAAACGCAAGAAGCAAATTTCAGCTAGGTCGCGATTGCAAACGAGGCTTCAATACACGACTGAAGCTTTTTCACTTCACTTCACGTTAAAGATGTCCTTGAGAAAGGCTTGAAACTCGATACCCCTATTTCTCTTTCCTTTAAACCAAAGAGTATTTTCTCTCTTTGTCAAAAAGAAAAAAGAAAAACAAGAGAACAAATGACGGTTCGTGTTCACATACACGAACACACATACGCAAACACTCAGACACAGACACACATACACACACACAAAATCTGTATGACTGCTTATAGTGTTAATGTATAGGTGTTGTGCATTGCGGTATAGTGTGATGTAGTAACGTTATTCTGTGTATAAGATTACACTGAAAATGTGTAGTACTGTGTTGTTGTTATTATTTAACTCCAGATCAGCCCTCATATCACACTCCATGACCAAATATCTTCCAACCATGACCATCCCGGTTTTTTTTATTCTTGTAAATCTAAGACTACAATGTTTAATATATCCTTATTTTCTCAAGACGGTTGGCGTGTGTTATGAGGGAAATTTTCTTATCATTTCTAGCAGGCTGAGAGGGTTTTCACTTAAATACGTGTAGTGTCTAGGAATGTATACAGTGCGTGTGTGTGTGTGTGGGGGGGAGGGGGGTAATGTCGCATATATTATAATATAGTATAGCATAATATAATATGATATAGTGCTGTGCATAGTATAGTTGTTATATAGTATAGTATATTTCACATGTGAAATATTACTATGCGGGGTAGGTGTTGAATAGTTCCTGGTTTTGTGTAAAAGAAAATACAGGAGGATCATCAGTTAATTATGATTTTATTCAACATATTCCTTTCTCAG
>NC_142932.1:22666885-22736885 GCF_046866305.1 Octopus bimaculoides | reverse complement strand
CTACCGTCGTCATCATCATCAACATCACTGTTGTAACTACCATTATAATCACGATTACGAAAGCACGTTTTTACCATCATTGCAGCTTCTTCAACATCATTACTGTTGTTGTTGTTGTTGTTGTTGTTGATATCATCACCATCATCATCATCATCATCATCATTATTATTACAGTCATTGCCCACACCTTCACCAACACCACCCTCTCGCTATTATAACTATTACTTCAGCTACAACTGCTACCGTAATTATTTTCACTACTAACCGTCACCACCTTTACTACCATCGACATTACACATCATAAGTACCACCACCACCAATACCGCCATCATATCAACACCACTACCACTACAACCACAACTACCACAACCACCACCACCACCACCACCACCATCACCACTTCCCTCTGCAACAATCATCCAAATTATTCATCATCACCATCATTTTATCATCATCATCATCATCATCATCATCATCATCATCATCATCATCATCATCATCAACGGTATCATATCATCACACCCACACCAAGATTACCTTCAATAACCATACCAACACCACCTCCACAATTATTATTATTATTATTATTATTATTACTATTATTATTATTATTATTATTATTATTATCATTATTATTAGTATTATTATTTCCTTTCTCTTTTCACTAAGTTTCAGTTTTCTTGTATCCGTTTTCAGGTTGGCTTGCTGCCGAAAATCCATCACTACGTCTGTGGAGTGATTCCTGTAGAGAAATAGGACGGAATTTGCTGGTAATTTTAGGAAGACCTCACGTTACCTTGGTTACGTCCCAGATATTTGGGCGAGGATTACGTTCTTCCCAGCAGTTGGCAAAAGATTTGCAGAAACAAATTTCTTGCATCAACCTGTTTTTGATTCTATTTCCTTCTTTCTTCTCCTGTCCCTTCTTCTGTCTTTGTCTTTTTTCCACACCAAAATACGTCTGGAGTGAAAGACCCAAATTAATTTATATTTAAATTAAATCAAGTGAATTTTAGGTTTTCCTATGTTTTTGTTGCACACATCACATATATCTATTTGCTTTTCATTCTTTTCATTGAAAGAGGATTTGTATCAAGCTATAGCAGACAGCTTCTTTGGTATACTTGTTCATTTCTTTTAGGGTCTATCCACGCATTTTAAATTTTCTTACTTAATTCTCATCCTGTGCAATTAATATAATTTTTGAAATATAAAATGAATTCTAAATCTTACTTAGCAGTCATTTTTAAAGCCCTTTCAACCAAATAGTTATCTTTATTCATATACTGTGTGATATTTGTGTTTCAAAGTCTAAATTATGTTCTTCAAAGCTGATAATTTCACTGTATATTTCGTATACAGTGTAGCCTCTTTGACTCTCTTAATGGGAGGTCTAATAGTGTATGTGTTTTTCTGGCATTTTTGGACGACACGTTGTGAAGATTTAAAACCAAAGAAGCTATAGCTTCTGTTATTCAAATAACGACAAAATTATTTTTTTCTTAAAAATATTCTTCAACGGGGACAAAACAGGTGATTCTATGATGAAAAGAAAGAAGAAAAGAACAACGAAAAGTAAAAAAAGATACTAAAAAAATTAAAACCAGCGTTTTTCTTTTTGGCTTTAGGTAGATTTTTCTCAGTCAACTCAGAATAATGTTCAACAATTTTGTTCAGGAATTCGATCTCGCATCGATTTATTTTTATATTTTTCTTGGGGCAATTTATATCATGAAGACTCAGAGTGATATTAAAGAAATATCTATAAACAATTTTAACCGTTATTTAGAAAGCTTAAAGCTGGTTAAATTAAAGAAATGGCAAACTATTGTCCAAGAATCAACGTTTCGTATCTTGTAACCAATAAGATACAATTAGTTCAGTTCTTTTACGATTAAAGAATTGCGACAATGGACTATACAGCCAATGTTCCAAGATTGGCACAGCACTTTTGTTGTGAGCAGCGAAAGAATGTTCCGATGTTTAGCAATGCTGAGTTCGATTCCCGAACTTTATTATCGAACAACGGTGAACTTAATGGGGAGTATCACGTGTAAAGAACTACGCTCCACCAAACTCAATGCCGTCAGCACTCTATATGAAGTGCATATTTTTGAGTGGTGTTCTTACAACTAAAGGAATTGAATTATTATTTAGTACGTTTCCAAAAAAGCGTTTAACGTTCCTGGGTTGAAATGAAATACTTCAATTGATTGATGCATATATATAGATATATCTATATATATACATACCCACATACATATGCATGTGCGTATATATATATATATATATATATATATATATATATATGTATGCATGTGTATGTATGTATGTATGTAAGAGTGTGTGTGTATGCATGTGTATGTGTGTGCATGTATATGTATGTAACGTGGGAGAAAAGAAAAATGCCTTGTTATCTATGCATATGCCTACATGTACACGCACAAGCATATGGTACACACACAAAAAACTCCACAATTTTATTGACTATAGTCATACATTCTTCCATTATTAAATTTTGTGATAATTAAATTTTGTGATAATGCAAATTATTCAACTGAAGTAAACAGAACAATTACACATCTACGGTACATGAATCGAATAATTTATTATCCACGTGTACGACTGTAAGGCGCCAATACATACATACGTACATATATACATACATACATACATACGTACATACGTACATACATACATACATACATACATACACACATACATACATACATACATAAATACATATACACATGCATATTCTTGTATGTAAATAGAAACACGAAAGTAAATATTACATCAACTCTATACAGATGTGAAATGGGGAGGGCGACTCCATGCTTTTCCTAAGAGCGTTAATGCGTGGGCTCGTAGGTTGTTACAGTGAATCTGTGATTGACATTATGCTGATATCTCGGATTGCTGGTAGCTTACCCTATAACGACATTAAATGCTCTAATGATTTTTTAAATGGCAGTCACCAGGCTAATCGGTCTCTCCTGCTATTGAACTTTTTATCATCTTCAATAATTTTCATTTTTTTTATTTACAATAAAGCTTTATATAAAAACTACTACAGCTTTATATTGACTTTATCTTTATATGCGAATTATATACAAGAAAATATTTTTGTAGGCATATCGAATATTTTATATGGTGGCATGAATATTCATTCTCTGAATTTAGAAAACTGTTATTTACATAAATATCTCATGAAAAGTAGAAGTAATAAGTTTGAAGGATTTTCACTTGAAGCTGAAGAATAAGTAGAAGAGTTTGATTATAGATATCAAAATAAATATTATGATCAAATTCGCTATACATTTTCCTATAACTAAACAGCAGTTACATAAACTATTAACGTTGACTTCATTGGTAACGGTAGGTTTGCAATTATTGCATGAATAGGTCAGAACAAAATATGACATTGGGAAACGGTAGGAAATTTATAGAAATGAAGAAAAAAAAATTGACAACCATATCTTTCTTACATTAAGAAAGAAAATTAGTTTTAACTAACAAACGAACATGCTTGCAGTTCACCACTGCTGTGTCTTATGTCTTGTTCTACAGCGTTCACAACACTTGTTAAATACGCAAGAAAAATGTTCAGATGTTGATCCTCCGAACAGGTACAAAGTCTGAAATGGCTCTTGCTACCTTTTGAGCCCATAACACCAGTTAACCGGTGAATGGCTTATTTACTCTATACCGTAGCACCGGTAGAGTACCAAGTGTATGGCGAAAAAAGGTTCAGGAGATCTGGGCTCAAAGGGTAAGTAAAAACAGCTAGGATTTCCATCTTCAACAACCAGTCTCATTGCTTTTGTTTCCGTGTCTGTGATGACACACAGCTCTGTGATTTATAGGATTTCATAAAGAATTATAAGTCTATGTAGGTTTCTGCTGACTACATATCATTCTTCGAGATCTCTTCACTCTACACCTGCTATAACGCCCTTAGGAGAACCTATTAAGGTTTCATCTCATTGCGAATGACTTGGTCAGCTTTCTTATAAAGTGTAACTCATGAAATATGGTATGAGTCTATAGGAAGATGATTTTTTTTTGCACTATTTTCACTTGTCTCTTCGCCTTGTCCTTAGAAACCGGGCAGATATTCTTATATATGTTGCGGTTTATGGAAATTAGATCTTTCCACATAACGGCGAGGGGATCCTAAAGACTTCTTTTCAATGCAATTGAAATCTCCTCACTTCGTTTCTTAAAGGTAGGTCTCTCTTCTTCTCCCCCGTTTCTAGATAATAGCGTCAGGCATAGTAGTAGTTGTTTTTGGCCACAAATTCGTGTCACATCATCCACTAGTTGACTCTTAATAAAAAATTCCGTTGTTGCAGCGAAATGAAAGCATAAGAGAAAATCTTGCTGCCGTTGTTGCTATTTTGTCCTTTAGAATTTTGACTGCTAGTGTTTGGGTATGTGAGTGAGAGTCATTTGCTAGAAAAATTGGATTTCTTCTTAGTCGTCATGTTTAAAATGCCTTACGACAAAAAAAAAAAAATACTTGGCAAATTCAAGTCTTTTCTAAACTGGGCAAAATAGCAATAAAAAGCTTACCGCTCTATAAATAAATTTCGGACAAAAGCCCCGTTCAACGGAGCAAGCGTGTAATCCAACGATCTTCTTCCTTTTTTTTGTTTTTGTTGTTGAAATCACACGAAGGATAACGAACGCATCTTTCTGTGGTAAGAAACAACACCAATAATAATATTTGTTTCTAGCATAGGCACAATGCTTTAAATATGGCGGTTGAGGTGGTGATTGTCGGGAAATCGTCAAAATTAGTTTTATTGACAATTAAAAAGATCTAAACAGCTTATGTAACATTTTTAATTAAACAAGCACATCATATTTAAACTGTTTGGCCCATATTATCAAGTGAAACGAACGTCACTCAAATGTATGTATAAAACTATTTTCAATTGTTTCATGGAACTCCAAAATAGAAGAAATTAAACAAGAAAAGCAACGGAGATTAGCTTGAGAAGGAAAATAAGGTAAAGAAGATCATATAGTTATTATACGAAAGCCATATTTCTAGATTTTAATTCCGATAGAAAAAATATATTTCCTAAATCAATCGTCACGTGACGAGTAACATTGTACAAGTAATAATAATAATGGTTTCAAATTTTGCCACAAGGACAGCAATTTTGGGGGATGGGATAAGTCGATTACATTGACCCAGTGTTTATCTGGTATTTATTTTATCGACCCCGAATTTGAACTCAGAACATAGCGACGGGCGAATTACCGATAATCATTTCGTCCAACGCGCTAAGGATTCTGCCAGCTCGCCGGCTTAGTAATAATAATCCTTTCTACTATAGGTACAAGGCCTGAAATTTTTGGGGAAGGGGACTAGTCGTTTACATTGACCCCAATATTCCACTGGTACTTAATTTATCGAGCCCGAAAAGGATGAAAGATAAAGTCGACCTCGGTGGAATTTGAACTCAGAACGAGGAGTCAGGCGAAATACCTATTTCTTTATTGCCCACAAGGGGATAAACATAGAGGGCACAAACAAGGACAGACGAAGGGATTAAGCCGATTACATCGACCCCAGTGCGTAACTGGTACTTAATTTATCGACCCCGAAAGGATGAAAGGCAAAGTCGACCTCGGCGGAATATGAACTCAGAACGTAACGGCAGACGAAATACCGCTAAGCATTTCGCCCGGCGTGCTAACGATTCTGCCAGCTCACCGTCTTACAAGTAATAATAATAATGATGATGTTTTCTGATTGAGATACAAGGCCAGCAATTTTGAGAAGAGGGAATCAAACTGTTACATCAATTCTAGTACTTAACGGATACTTTATTTTATCGACAATGGAGGAATGAAATATAAAATCTAGGCGGGATGGGAACTTAGAACATCCGTGTTTGCATACTGTAATGGACACAACATTTGTGGATGTAATAATGAATGTTTCTTAGGTAACACTGGATTTTAACATAAATATTTTATTACGAATTTTATGAATAATAGTTTATCGGAATAACACTATAGGAATAACAATATTATAGTTTATAGGAATAACCCAAGTGTTGTTAACACAGATGTCATGACAGAGCGCAATTTTGTAGCTGCATAGGTTCTCATAATTTGTATAACAGTATAGCAGCTTCACTTGTGCATTTACCACATAGAACCTGATAAATTGTTCGTAACCTCACGTTTACGTAAGATAAGATAAGTCACAACAACAACAATAGCAATGAGGATGATGACATTGATGATGATGATGATGAGGAGGAGGAGGAGGAGGAGAAGGAGGAGGAAGATAAATATATAATTAAATAAATAAGCAAACAAATCTGTCACCTTTTTTGTGATTTTTCTCTAAACCAGTTGAAGGTCAGTTCCCCAGATTTAATGTCAAAGTACTGTCAGAAGTGGACAACATTTTCCTTCTTTTATTTCAGTATTAACTCCCCCCTCTCTCTCTCTTTCTCTCTCTCACACACACACATACATGCATGCACATGCACGCTTGTGCACACTAAAACACATATACACAAATACACACACACATACACACACATACACGGATAATATACACACATGAAGTATAGATTTACAAACGTAGATGGAGAAAGTGATAAACAGAAAGATAGCTACAGACAAATCGAGGGAGAGCGAGGGAAAACGGATAGGGAAACTGATACAAACTCACACACACACACACACACACACACACACACACACACACACACACACACACATATATATATATATATATATATATATATATATATATATATATATATAGACACATGCATGCACACATACATATAGTTATATTATACACATAGGCGCAGGCGTGGCTTCCCAACCACATGGTTTTGGGTTTAGTCCCACTGCATTGCACCTTGGGCAGACGCCTACTACTATAGCCTCGGAGCGACCATAACCTTAGTCGACGGAATTGGTAGACGGAAACTGAAAGAAGCCTGTAGTATATATATATATATATATATATATATATATATATATATATATATATATATAAATGCGCTAAGCAGTGTCTAAAGGCAAATACACAGCAGTATTGCGGAGAAAAAATTCTCGCTTATGGTAAAAAAGGGCGACACACCATCTTACCATAAGAGAGATTTTTTCTCCACAGTAACTGCAGTGTATTTGCCTTTAGCAGTTGAAATATGTGACAAACATATTTCAACTAACCTAAATTGTGATATATATTATATATATATATATATGGCAATAAGAAAATGGAGGGGATCAAGAGTTGGTATTCATCAACTTTATCCCTTTGTTGATTGGATTCACAACCTCTAGCTCTCTTGGAATTTTATACTGACTTGGTCACCTTGGTCACAGAAGCTATCGACAACTTCTAGTTTTTCCCCTTGGCATGTGACGGAAGCTGCTTTCTGCACATTTTCAGTCTTTATTGCCCTTGAGTATTTGACACACACAAAAACTATCTTCCCAGTTAGCCTTCCTTTGATAGTGCTGCACCTCTTATATGTCTATAGCTTACACCGGGTACATCTTACGGAGTTTCTATCTAGGCCTTTTCTACAGATCGAGCAGGGACATATATCTGAAAGTATTTGTGATTTGTGTGCCCTCCTACTTATTAAGACTTTGGTTTTCGCTAGATTGACTCTAAGGCCCTTCGATTCTAGACCTTGCTTCCATATCTGAAACTTCTACTCTAGTTCTGATAGTGACTCAACTATTAGAGCAAGGCCATATATAAATAAATATATATATATATATAGGTTTAGATTTAGATTCAAGATTGAATATGGTACTTATGTTTAGGCACCAGAATATCGTATGGTATGGTATTATACAAAAACCATTCCGAAAATATAGGTGATCAAAAAATCAAAATAAGCAACACGGATTTCAAAGATGATTGCAGTACGCACGTTTCATGCTACTCCATGAAATGTTGCCACAATTATAATATGTCTATTCTACTGTAATTTTCTGCATTTTCGTGCAGCTGAAGATTGCTCTACATATTGCATTTAATGTAATGCTCGCATTACATTAAATAAATGGAGTAGCATGAAACGTGCGTACTGCAATCATCTTTGAAATCTGTGTTGCTTATTTTGATTTATATATATATATATATATATATATATATATATATATATATATATATATATATATATATACATATCTATATATATATATATTTATATATATACATATATATATTTATATATATGCATATATATATATTTATATATATGCATATATATATATATATATATATATATATATATGCATATATATATATATATGCATATATATATATATATATATATATATATATATATATATATATATATATATATATATATGCACACACACACACACACACACACACACACACGCACACACACACATACGTATATATGGCAATTATATGTTACGATTCCGTATAGCTACTGTTTACATCTCACCCAGAGATTTAATAGAGCTTATTTCTCCTTTTTCGAGATCGTTGGAAAAAGCATATAGTATTTTGCGAGTGGAGTGAGTTTTCATCACTAAGTGGTGATCAACACACGCTGAGGACAGGTAACCACCCAGAAACTCGAGTCCGTGTGTATCACTGATGTGGTTTTCCACTCAAATTTTGGTCTTTTGGGAGCAATGATGGGTTTATGGGTTTTAATTTCCAAATTTATATTAAATCTGGGTTTCTAAGTTAGTTTTGGCTGCAGACATATATTTTAAAGAGAATTCGGTGTCATACTCTTTTGATGCAATATGTACCAAAGTTGCACCTCTTGTAATACTTTGTAAACTTTCTATATATCATCCATAATCATCTCACGTAATGAATTTATCGATACAAATATTATATGTGACATAATTACCGATCGTACGTAGTCAGTATTTGTTTATACTTGTATCATACCGGGCAACTACAAGTTACGTGTTGGTGACCACTTGTTCACTTACTCATTGTGGTTTAGCTGTATATAAATTATCAGATATTAATCTTAATAACACAACAAATCACAAAGATATGAGTGATATTTACCTTAGTGGACGTGCAATGAGATATCTAGAACAAAATCCCATCGTTGGTGACTCAGCTAGATTCAAAACCGATTGCAAAAATTTTTTAATAGAATTATGCTTTCATATAAAAATGCGCTTTCCTCTCGATGAAGCTGGAATGTTTGCCCTCTTAGAAATACTTGATCCAAAAGTAGCACGCGATCTTACTAACTCTCCTCGGTCGATTATTCCTTTGGCATCAAACTGTCCAGCAATTGCACCAGAAAACGTACTTGATGAACTAGACGATGAGTGGAGATTATTTCAGCAATATAAAGATATTCCTGTTTCCTCAAAAAGCATACCTGAATTCTGGTATTCCATACTCAATCTCAAAGACGGGCTTGACCACACTAAATTTGAGAGGCTGTCACAATTCATGATTAATTTGACGGTGTTACTTCATTCATCAGCGTGCGTGGAGCGCATATTTTCCCAAGTAAGTTGCACAAAGACAAAGTTCACTAATAGGTTGAAGGCTGAAACGATCACCGATCGTCTACTCGTTAAAAAAGCAATTACAAGAAAGGGAGCGTCATGCATTTCTTGGGAGGCGAACGCTGAAATTATTAAAGATGTAGTGGATGGGTGTTGTCATCGTAGATATACGAGTAGATTGAACTTCAAAAAGGAAGAAAATGAGTCTATCACCATAGAAGGAGTGGATGAAGATGATGTGGATATGTACGAAATTGACAATTAGCTGCCATGATATAAAGTAAGTATTAAATTGTGTATTCATTTTGTCATATAATATATTTTATCATTAAATTACCAATTATAAACCTATTTTCAAACATCTGGGTTTATAAAATAGGATCTGGGTTTTTTTGCAGCAAATAATTTGGGTGTTTTATTATTTGATAAGTGGCAATCCTGGTATCACGTAAGGCTAGAGATGAGAGCGGTGACTTCCCCCCGTAAATACTAATCGGACACAGAATGTGTGTCGTTAACCAGCTGGAAGAGAGTGGACGTGTGCTCTTCTTTGCTGTCACATCTCAGTAATGAACCTTTTTTGGACCGAATAATGACTGGTGACGAGAAATGGGTTCTCTATAAAATGTCAAGCGCCGAAGACCGTGGGTAGGGAAAGGAGAAACACCGGCACCCCAAGCTAAAGACGGTATTCACCCACGTAAGGTGTTGTTATCTGTTTGGTGGGATATGAAAGGTTTAGTCCACTTTGAATTTTTAAACTCAAACCAAACGATAACAAAGGAGATCTGCTGGGAACAGCTTGAAGGCTTCAGTCAGCGCTAGAAGAAAAACGACCATCTTTAGTTTCAAGACGAAAGGTGTTCTTCCATCAGAATAATACTTGGCCACATATAGCGAGGATGACATTCCAAAGGCTGGAGCAGTTTGAATGGGAAATGATGCCCCACCCACCATATTCGCCGGACATTGTCCCATCTGGTTATCATTTACTCCGCAGTCTCCAAAATCATTTGGACAGAAAAATATATGAACTCTGTAGATGAGATCAGAATAGTACTGGAGGAGTATTTTTCGTCATGGAAAAGTGAATTTTAGAAGAGGGTCTACCAGATAGATGCAAGTCTACCAGATAGATGGAAGAGCATTGTAGAAAATGAAGGAGAATATATTTTAGCTTAAAAAAGAACTTTGTTTATCTTAATAAAAGTATTAAAAAACCGCATTATTTATGGGATGATCTAATATATAAACAAAAAGAAAAAAACAAAAGGAAACAAAACATCAATCATGAAGACTTCATAAAGATCAGTTTATGATAAGCTTTTGATGATGATGATGGTGATATAAACATACATACATACATATATATATATATATATATATATATGTATGCACACACACACACACACACACACACACACACACACACACACACACACACACACACACATATGACATATAGATTAAGAGTTGAACTGGCTTTGGAAGAGTAGTAGAAAGGTATCGATCCTATTAGACCATCAGATCGAAGCATATTCTAGTCAATTTGCATCCTCTGTATTGATCAATAATTTCGATAATCCGATCTTATTCCTATTATCTCCATTTTTTGAATACTAAATACCGCTATAATTACATAAGTGACTTCCCGTTGTTTTTGTATTTCGTGTGCATTACATTCTCAGAGTGAAGGTGCGTGGCCTAGTGGTTAGAGTGTTGCATTCATGATCAAAAGCTAATGTTTCCGACTCCTGTATGTTCTGGAGCAAAACACTTCATTTCACGTTGCTCCACAGTCCACTTAGCTGTAAATGGGTAACCCTGCGACCGACTGGCGTCTTGTTTAGGGAGACTGTCGTGTTCTATGTCATTTATAAGTCTGTCTGCCTAACCAACGGAGTGGTGTCATTTGATCACTAAACCAACATAAAGAAGCGCATTGTGACGGTTGTATATAGCAATATCCGATATAGTGACAATGGTACATTCCCCGAGATAATTTTTCATTACCAATGTCATTAAATTCACTTTGTCGCTATATTCTTCCATTTTAATCTTACCAAATGAATATAATAGGCTTTGCTAAAGCAATTTAATAACACCAAAACACTTCATTTATAAATCATATTCATTTCAATTGGCATTTTTTGTCTCTGGTTGAAAGTATTTCAATCAACTGATCTAAATGGTATTATCTCCCTTACGTCTTATTTTGAAATATCAAACCTACAGCGGACGAGTTAACTTTCATTTCTTAGAACATCTCATTTGATCGAAAATTATCAACTCAGTGTATTATTATTTACGTAAGACTACCGTATCTATACTTACATGCATGCATGCATACACACATACATACATACATACATACATACATACATACATACATACATACATGCATACACGTACTTACATATATACATACAAGCATGCATAGGCATACATACAAACACACACACACACGCGCACGCGTACGCTCACACACAAATATATACAACTATACATTTTTATGAAAACACAGCACTATCCAAATGGTTTAAATATATACTGATGTTACGCAGACATGCACACACACACACATACACACGCACACACACATATATGCATTTATATATATGTCTATCTATCTATCTATCTATCTACATATATATGTATTTATATATATATATTTGCATGTGTATATGTGTGTGTTTGTGTGTGTGTACGTATGTGCGTGTGTTTCTATGTATATATGTATATATCTACTTACATGATTACGTATTTGCATATATAAATGTGAAGTGGTTATCTCTCCTTAGAAGCATAGGCCACACAAAGTGAATAACACAGGGAGTTTGTGCTGTCTAGATATGTTACATTAAAAATAATGTATCAAACAAGATACACACACAAAAATACGCGCACACATACGCATATCATATGTACATACATTAATTTACATATACATAAATACATATATAATTCAATCATATATAGATGTTCATATATGTACTCTTCAGTCATGTCTTAGCACTGACCTTATCGCACGCGCGATTATGATGCGACGCTGCAGGTACCAATTTATACACACAATGTAGTAATCACTACCGTACCGTTTACGCCCACACAGTTTTATAAAGACTCATATATTTTACGTTTATGTTCTCTAAATCCCGCCATTTTGATAACAATAACACGCCGTCTATTATTAGAATGTAAGGTGGTCTGCCTGTTCTACGTAGTTATATTACTTTAACCATCGAATCGAATATTTCAGAGTCATTTAGATATCATACTACTGCTGCTTAATAATCGATTAACGTAGAAACAATTATAATATTATTATTATTATTATTATCATTATCATTATTAATTTTGTTTTTGTCTACTGGACGAAATGCTTAGCGGTATTTCACCCGTCGCTACGTTCTGAGCCCCAATTCCGCCGAGGTCGACTTTGCCTTTTATCATTTCGGGGCCGATATATTAAGGACTAGCGAATTATTATTATTATTATCATTATCATTATCATTATCATTATCATTATCATTATCATTATCATTCTTCTTCTTCTTCTTCTTCTTCTTCTTCTTCTTCTTCTTCTTCTTCTTCTTCTTCTTCTTCTTCTTCTTCTTCTTCTTCTTCTTCTTCTTATTATTATTATTATTATTATTATTATTATTATTATTATTATTATTATTATTATTATTATTATTATTATTATTATATTATTATTATTTTTATTATTATTATTATTATTATTATTATTATTATTATTATTATTATTATTATTATTATCAGAATCTTCTTTTAGTCCTGTTTCCTTTCTTGCCGAGTGTCTTCCTGATACCTAAGTCAGAGAAACATACTGTATACATTGGTAGGCCATTAAAACAGGCACACCAGATTGTGTAGGTTTCTAGTAAAAGGATGCGGTGGTGGAAAGAAAGAAACTTCAGATATATCTTGCCTGAAGAGTTATACACCGACATTCAAAACCCAGCGTACCAATAGACTGACTCGTCCACGATAAAATATAGTATTAATCCCTATTAATCCCTATTATGGAACTAAGTATGGTGCTGCTATTTTTTCCGACAGTCAACATTAAACGGCTATGTGTATATGAGTACTTGTATGTATTTATATATGTATGTATATATGTATTTAGCTATCTACTTACGTACGTATGCATCTGTCTATAGCTATCTACTTACGTACGTATGCATCTGTCTATATCTATCTAGCTCCCTACCTACCTATCTATCTACCTACTTACCTAAATAAATAAATAAACATAGAAAACAAAACAAAACATGACATTGTTAAGATATTTATTTACAAAATATTACGTACGTTTCATAAACATAAATATACATACATATATATATACATATATACATACAAACACACACACATTTATGTATGTATATGTATTTATGTAATTTTGAATCATAGAATCGTGTACACAATGGTGTCTAATGATTTGCCCTTCACCACAATACTATGCATTAGTTGTTGTATAAAGGACAATTCTGATTTTATTACGAATTCTAAAAAAATCTCACAAAAGAGTGTAAAAATACAAAAAACAAAGGAAATAGAAAGTAAGGGACTTCTTTCTTTGAAATATGAAAATTATAGAAATTTATTATTGATTCATTTTCTTCAACCTAAAAGTTGAATACTATAAATTTTTTTACTGCCATAGTTTAATATGATTACTGTTGTTGTCATTGTTATTTAACTCCTAATTTTTTTAGAGACAATAGATATATTACTATACCACAACTAAATTTTATTTTAGGCGTTCATTTAGAAATAGGGAAAAAGACATACGTAACAATATACTTCGAAATAGAGCGTTTTGAATTGAAGAACTACACAAGAATAGCGAAAAGGACTAAATTTAGACAGGTAGAACATTAACCCCTCCATGAGCCGATGTTTGAAATTATGATATCACGTACAATTTAGGAACTACGGTAGTGTAGCAAGGGTAGCGCTTTGGAAAATCCACTTTTTATGCGACTTTCAAAGACATATGTTGCTACTCATACCGGGTCTATGTATGTAAATGCATATACATAATATAAACACAATCACACATAAACACACGCATACTCATACAAACACATTTATATGCATGCTAGAAAATGAAACATGGAAGATAAAGAAGTGGAATAATTACTAAGATGAAACAAGCTTGCTAACGAGTTCTCGAATTGAAAAACTGCATTCAACATATATGACTGAGACAATTACTGCCCGGACTTGTATCTGAGAGGGTAACTTCCTAGGTGCAATCCCATGGTCAGTCATGACCGAAGGGGGTTTCAGACTAATAGCAAAAATACAAAATTGGGTATTAGTATTTTTGCTTGCTAATTGAGGAAGAATTAGGGCCCTTGTGTCTGTCCTATGTTTTGTAGTATTTAATATATCTTTCATTTATGAAATAACTGAACGTATCCCAACTTTTGTTAACACTAAGTTTGTATATATCTTTTGCGATTCTTTCTTTCTTTCTTTCTTTCTTTCTTTCTTTCTTTCTCGTCCTAATTTTCCTTTTCCAGCATCCCTACTTCCTTCCCCCTCTCATCTTCTCACACTTAATTGTAGACTTCCCCCTTCCTTCCCCTGTTCTCTCTCTCTCTCTCTCTCTCTCTCTCTCTCTGTCCTGTACGTCCATTAACTATTCCCAGTGGCTTTCCGCCGTTGGCGTCATCAAAAATGAGTAATATGAACGCTAAAGGCGCGAAATTGTAAGGACCTTTTGGTCGTTGACTGATGAGGAATTAGCTATGAATTATCCGTTTGCTGTGTTTCTATGAATTTTTTGAAAGATATATATATACATACATACATTCATACATACATACATACATACATACATGCATATACACACACATATAGTTAGTTAGATATATACATACACACACACATATATGAATATAGACAGATATAGATGTATATGAAAATAAATATATGTGTGTTTGTGTGCTTATGTAAAATGAATATCAATCTGTCAAATGTTATTCATTATTATTAAAAATCCTTTGTATGTGAACCAAACTTCGAGTAAGTATGGAGGACAATTAGATTCCTACATCCCTGATCTTATGACTTGCATCTTTTAATGCTGTCGATGAAATAAAAAATACACAGTATTGTTTTGCATAAATTTCGACGGAAAGAGATTTATATTGAAAGAATAAATGCAAATACTAAATAGATATTCGCAGGTAGTCTCTTAAAAGTCAATCGTTGTTGAATATGTCTATTCGTGCAAGTGTACGCAAGGAAGAGCTGCATATGAATTCACATTCCTTGAAGAGTGACTCTTAAAACTGGTTCCTGAATTTTTATCGTTTGCTAAAGTAGTCATGTGTGCATTTGTATGAATGTAAAGAAAAACACATTAGGATTAAAATCATTCATGGAAACCGATAGAAAAAGTGTATTTTGTTGTGTTAATGTTTGGTATCTGAAGAAAGCAAGTAAAGCTATATATATATGCATTTGTTTACTTCATATCTACATACATAATACACACACACACACACACACACACACACACACACACACACACACACACACACACACACATATATATATGTATATATATAACAAGTATATTTATATGTAAGTATATATATGTACGTATGTATATGTATCATGTGTGTATATACATATATATATATATATATATATATATATATATATATATATATATATATATATATATATATATATATATATATATATATAACCGAAGAGATATCAGACATTTAAGCCTCATGTTTTACTGACAAAGCGTCACTTCTATGTCTTTCTTTAAATCCAGTGTCTTATCTTCTGCTAATGTCAACAGTAGTTCTCTGCTACGATTGCTATATTTTTCAAACATAAAAAACGGAACTGATAATCTATAAATGGTTAACCTTAAAAATGCAAACGCACAATCATTATTATTTAAATTAAGGCAAACGCAAAGATCCTATACAACATATGTGAACCACTCTATATACTACTCACTGTACCGTGGCATTTTTATGTCATTGTACTATGACAATCTTCAGCTTGCTTCATTTATTATACATCTAAAATCTTTTTAAAGACGTTCATCTCATTAGACTCGACAAATATTTCGAATATGAATAAGGCGGTGAGCTAGCAGAACCATTAGCACGCCGGGTAAAATGCTCGGCAGCATTTCATTGATCTTTTCATTCCCAGTTCAAATTTCGACTTTACCTTTCATCCTTGCTGGGTCGATAAATTAAGTACCAGGGAAACACTGCGGTCGATGTGATCGACTTATCCCCTTCCCTGAAATTGCTCATGCCTTGTGCCTTTGGTAAAAAGGATTATAATTATCATTAAGGCGAAAGCGGTGAGCAGGCAGAATCGTTGGCACGCCGGGAAAAATGCTCAGCGGCATTTCGTCCCTCTACGTTCTGAGTTCAAATTCCGCCGAAGTCGACTTTATTTTTCATTCTTTCGGGGTCGATAAAATAAGTTGAACACTGGGGTTGGGGTAATCGACTTATCCCCTTCCCTGAAATTGCAGGTCTTGTACCAAAATTTGAAATTATCGTTATTAAGGCGGCGAACAGGCAGAAATGTTAACACACTGGGCAAAATGCTCAGTGGCATTTCATCCGTCTTTTCTTTCTGAGTTCACATTCCACCGAGGTCAACTTTGCCTTTCATCTTTCGAGATAAGTCAAATAAATACTAGTTGAGCACTGGGGCCGATGTAATCGATATACTCCCTCCCTTTGTGCCGAAATTTGAAACCAATATTTCAAATATGAGTAACTTTAAGACTTTACGCCTAATGATAGAAATGGCTTTAGGGAACTGGGTATGCCCTAAGGTTGTATTTAGGATTTATGTTCGAAGATCGCAAAGATGGCCATCAGAAATGAGTGAAATGATTTTTGATGGCATTTTGATCGCTTAGTTTGGCCTTAAATATGCACATTCAGCCATAAGAATTCTGTAATATAAATGTCCATACCAAGCATCTCAAACTAGTCTATGATGCTCACATCGTTGTGTGGATCTAATGTTTATAACTTATCTTGTTTTCTATGAAAATCCATGGAAAAGGCTTCCTCACATTTTCTATATGCAATCCAACGTTCGTGTTCATAGTTTCAAAATCTATAATCATGATTGTCTACATATACCCCTACTCAGTGGTAAGCTGGCAAAATTTTAACAACTGGTTCACTGAGCTGCTGAGATTTCAACCACTGCTTCTGTGCAAAAAATTCTGAATTTGTCAATGAAATATTTATCCCTTCAGAAGTATGGATATTGGATATTAAGCGTCTCAAATTACCGAATATTTTCATCATCGAATACGTTTGTAATTTGAATTTTCATCTTATTGAATATATTTACCTCTTTTAAATATATGCTGAAGTATCGATTGCTTACAACCACCTTCTAGCGGCTAAATGTTTTGAAATTATATTGTAAAATAATCTGTACAAAGAACAAATCGATGGATATTAAAACAAAGTTTCTCTATATTACAAAATGAAATAAAGGTTAGATTCTGAATTTTAAGAACAGTAAATCGGTGATATAAATAAGAAGATATTGTTTCAAATGCAAGACAGCTACTATGTTCCTGTGTCTTTGCACCATATTCACCGAAATTTATTAATGTGAAATACCTCTTCTGTTGTACCATCCATCGAATTTAATATATTATTGGCATAAAATCTATAGAGCTTAATATCTTGTGTGTGTGTGTGTGTGTGTGTGTGCGTGCGCGCGCGCGCGCGCGCGCGCGTATGTGTGTGTTTATATGAGAGTAGGGTTTTCAAAATTCCTACAGTAGATCACAATGTACTAGCCAAATGTATGTGCTGATAATATATGTTCATATTTACCGACGTAAAATATTCAGTAATAATTGTTTCTGGTGCATTGCCAGTAATTTTAGAGAAAGTAGGTTTGTCGATATCACCGACCCCACTACATGACTGGTAATTTATTTTACCGACTTCCCAACTGATGAACGGTAATGTCGAATTCGGGGAGATTTGTATCCTGAAAATAAAATAACGGATGAAATAACTCAAAGAATGTTTTCGATGCTTTATCAATTCTGACAGCTTGCCCTCCACCAAGTACTCATTTATAATAAAAGTTTTTAAAGAAAGCCCTCGATAATGAGAGTATTTCGTAATTTAATACACTAGTCATTAAAACTGTTGAAATTTTAATTTAGTTCAACTTTAGTAATAATGAATTATTCGGAACCAAATATCAGTACCTCTACTATTCCAATTTAATTTTTTAAAAGATTTTAAACATTTTACATAACGTATTATTACTAGATAGAGTAATATAACCCAAACGGTTTCTGTTTCTTGGAAAGAAATACAGATTTGGAAGGGAAACTAATATCTAAGCAAGTGGGATGGTGTGAGAATAGGAGAAGCCAGGAAGGTGAGGAGATCAGACATTGGACAGAATGAGAGACACGTACCTCAAATATCTATGCAAATAGAGAGATACAGCTACGATAATAAATTAGTAATGTGGATTTGAACAATACCACAAAGGACCAGATAAACACACAGTCATGATGACAAATAAAAGTAATGAAAAATGCATAGAAGCGGACAGGAAGGTTGACAAAAACAACACCTAAAATCACAAATATAGATACAATTACAATAACAAATTAAAATATCGTGGGTCAGACGTAAAGGTACTGACAATTGGATTGGAAAATAAATGAAAGCAAACAATTACATCCCCACGCATTATGTCAGCTTATGCGAAGACAATTTTAAAAGCCGTTATGCAAACAACCAATCTTCTTGATAAAAATAAAGCCACTAAGTTAGCTAGCCATGTATGAGATCTGAAGATCAACTGCACACTACATACAACCAAGTGGAAAGTCGTGGAGAAATTTACGCTAAATATAAATGGATCAAAGAGAAGCAAGTTATGCGTAGCTGCATATTTATACTGTCAAATATAATAAAATACCCATGTATTTGTACACACACACACACACACACACACACACACACACACACACACACACACACACACACACACACACACATATATACATACATATATATATATATATATGTGTGTGTGTGTATGTATATATGTGAGATAATAGTTTCAGTATTAATAAGGAAGTATTAAACTGAAAGTACCATCTCATTACAATGGAGATGTTATTGTTTGAATTTTGAGACGTAATACTGAAATAGTGTAAAAGATAAGAGATTGCTGCGGGCTCGCATTAGGCAAGAAGTTGAGAATTTCTTTGGCTCATGATACTGCATCGACCCCAAATAAGGCATGAGTAAAAGTTTGAATAAAATCGGTTGGGTAGTTCTCGAGTCTTAGTGCTGTACACATACAGACACACAGACAGACACATACACATTCTCAGTTTTTATATATATATAGATACAGCAGTGAATTCTCTCACTTATAATATCATATACATACACATGAACCAGTAAGCGAGTCTCTGCTTGATCGTGTAACCACTTAGAAATAGAGGTCAAATTGTTCTAAGTTATACCTTTCCCTCTTTCTAAAGGAAAGAAAGAAAAAAAGTGGGAAACGATCGACCAGCCGTTAACATTATCTCCTGACCCTTTAACAGAGTTGACTCTTGTGAAAACATTAAGACCCGATTTCCGGTCAGACGATAACTACTTCCTACAAGTACCCGAAAAACTACATAAGGATTGTGTGCGTTGCTCTTCTTCCTCTGACAAAGCCACGTATACATTTCTTTTTTTAAGGTAAAAATAGTATGTTCATAGACGAAACACTTTGATCGCAAATATCTGCTTCATCAGGGCTGACCGAAGACAAGGGGTCAAGTGTACAACTACATACATATAAGCATATCTATTTCGTAACACAATGTTTAAAGAGGCAGTTCAACGCGTTGTTTGCATTAATGTTCGGTTGCTTACTTTTACTGCAAATATAAAACAGAACTCATAATATTGCCCAATAATATATTGACAGATATTTATAACAAATATCTTCTAGTAGAAATAAGTAATTAAATTTCACGTATCTACGAATAATAAGATTCAGTTATTCATATGCAGCTCATGAAATTGCATGACCAGTTATATATTGAGATATACATTGTGGATACTCACATATGAATGAGCAGCATTTCCTTGTATATCTTCACACCAATATGTCTGCAACGAAAGTAGTTGTTGGTGTTGCAATGTCGAAGGGTCAGTGAAACGTACGATACTTTATAGGCAAAAAGAATGATGCTTAATTTTCAACAGCACAATCCATTTTGCTGTAAATAGATACCATAAGAAATTATACTTTATCCACATACTATATAAAGTTATAACATGAAGATAAGCTATAATATACATAAACTTTAATTCCATACAATATTGAGTTATAGTTTAACTACATACTATATGAATTTAAACTATATATAGAATAGATCTACATACTATATTTAGATCAACTAACTATAGAGAAACTACAGTCTCGTACCATCTAGAGTTATAGTTTATCTCCATTTATATACTATATGATAGTTCCTTCTTTGCTTGCAGTGTTCAGTTCAAACATTTGATATGAAGAATAAAGTTGATACATCGGCTTATTCTTCACTGGTAGATGATGTGCCTAAACGACCAATAGTGTTACTGAAATTTATTTGTAATATGCGTATAACACATTAGCAATATTAATAATATTAATACTATTAATGATATCAATTTGTTATTAGAATTATTATCTCGTCCATAGTCTTGTTCTATGTCACAGGAAAGACACTTCAATTTATTTTTAGCATCTTACGGAAATGAATATAGATATCATGAGGCGGACAGTGCAGAATTTTAGTTAACAAAAACACGTATAACTGATGAGTTTTTCGTTAAATTGAGAGAGAGTGGGGGGGGGGGGGGGTGAGGAAAGAGATAGGTAAATTTTAAAAATGACAATGATAGATGACTGGGTTAATGGAATATAATCATATTCGCCGAAGTGTAGGCTTTGAGTAATGTCTCAAGAATAAAGACATCCCCGGCTTTAGTAATGTCTCCGGCTTTGAGAAATGCCTCAAGAATAAAGACATTAATTATGGACTACTAGATGTTGTGTGTTATATACAGGGTTGGTCAGAAGTCACCCGACAGTAAATGAAAATTCCATAAATACTATCTATAATTCTGTATTGACTAGAATGGAAAAATGTATCGCTCAAGGACTTCAGTTTGAACAATTTTCATGATGTTTCATATTTAGATACTTTTATTAAATTCATTCAGTTGTTACACATAAATAAATCTTAGAATTAAATGGTTTTGATTTACTGTCAGGTGACTTTTGGTCAACCCTGTATATAAACTGATAAAATTCACTCTACATCTGAAAATCATTATTCGCTACTAATTAAAAAGCGTTTGTCTACAGAAAGCGTTTGTCTACAGAAAGCGTTTGTCTAAAGAAACTGTACTGAAGGATTTCTTAGAGACCGGTATAATGGCCGTGGTTGATGTTCCTCTTAAATAAATTGACAGATGCAAGAAACACGAGGACAGAGAGAGAGAGAGAGATAACTCTAGAGAGGTGACATTCTAGAAGGAAAAATAGTGAGAATAGTGGAGAGTACAGAGCTTGGGCATAAAGTAAGTGAGAAGTGAAACGAAAGAGTCTGGAGTGCCTGTGTAGATCTAGTACGAGACCACTGGGGTAGAGTAGAAAAAATAACAGCAAGAAGATGGTGCATCAGAGAGTTAAGGTATTAGAGCTGGTGGAGAGCAACTTCGTGTCAATTGGTCGGGTAACCTTTCTATCTATGCGGTTTTGAGTGACTGTATGTATAGCAGCAGTACCATTCCAAGTACACTTTTGAGGATTTCATCTGGGATTTGTTGAGTTTTAGAAACAGTTGGAAGCTGAATTATTTTCTGGTGCTGAAGAAGAAGGCTAGTCTCTATGATGCAATTTCTGTTTTGTTTACGATAAGAAATCACCAGGAGAGATTCTTAGTAAAGGTGATGCCTAGCATCAGTTTAGTTAAGTTTTGCTTATGTTTAGTATTTGTAGGAAGATATAAACATTGTTTTCTTGATATGTGTAGTGATTGTGTATGCTGTTGAAAAAGGAAAGATTGTTATGAGCTCATTGGAGAATGTTTCCGAGGTTTCCCAGTGTTGATAATCCAATTCTCTAATAGATACAATAGAATATGAAGCAGGTACTGTTCCAGGTACAATGCTTATTATAAGTGCCCAGCAAGAAAATTGCTTACGTTATTTATCACTCATACACCACAGAGACATAGAGTCAGAATTAAACGCCAGTGCACATACTCTCAAAGACAAATAGAATTTTTAATGAATATATCACCGGGTCTTTACAATGACACAGATGTATTTTCTTTCCTGAAAACTTGTCCAATGAGTTCTATTTATTGCTTCTTAAGCAAACTATTGCAAAATGTCAGATATAATAAAGCTTCGAAATTAACCATTTTGTTTTTATTATTTAACAACGTAACAGCTCGTAAAAGTAGCAATCTGACATTTTAGATATGTCTCCTCTTTATATTTAACGTGTAACTGTCATTTTGAAAGTTTATTTGATTGTTTCGGTTATTGTTTATCTCTTTGTTCGGTTAACTTTTAGATAAAAGAATATATTTTTACTAAACTGCATTAAACGGCAACTGTATTTGAGCATGCGAGCGCATATTTGTGAATATATTATTTGTGTTTTATGGCGATGATGTTAGAAATAACAGTAGCATACCGAGGTGAGATTATTCTGAAATGAGAATGAAAAATTATTTGCCAAAATAAAAGGTCAGGCAATATGTTAGATGACTTGTAATTCGGCTGGAAGAATTTTATTATTTTTATTAAAGGATTGTTGGTGGTGAATATAATTCTTAGCACATAGGGGATGATTGACTTTGTCAAAGATTATGTTTTTTGATATTTAACAGCATGTGCTTGGTTTCGAGATCGTTTCAGTGGCGTAGCCCAGGACAAGTATCGTTTGCTATAGTTACTGGTTGAACAATGTCGGAAAGCAGAATTTTGTAGACATTCCAATACATATTTTCTTTCTGCAGTTATTATCGTTGTTTAGCGTAAGGTCAGCCCTGACGCAGCAAAGGCGTTCAGTTTTCCGTTCAAACCTTGTTTATACAAAAAGCCAAGACATATTGACAAGGAGTGATATGTTTGGGTATGATATGAGGGAAATTTCGCTGCTATTTCCATCAGCATGAGTAACCATATAAACACTCTATCATTAACTTGTCTGTTTTTCGGTTTGAAGAGTTTATCTTGTCCACATTGAGAAAAATCTTGTTCAGCCTCAGCCAAAAACATTTCTCTGTGCCTTCATTGCAGTTTCATTATACATTGCAAGATCAGCAAAAGATTAAATGCCAGAATCTAGATGTCTTATCATTTATATACTGACCCGAGCGTGTAGACTAACTGTGCTTTACGAAAAAAGGTAGATGCTGGTGTATAAAGGTAAGTGGAAATTGGTGTTCCAGACAGCGTGCTTATTATACATGACTAGTCTCAAAGACCTAATTATTTTCTTGAGTTTGAATAAACTTGGCTCACTTGTAATCAATCATTAGAGACTAACTTACAGATTTTACGTGTGAAACACGTGAGATGGAGAGATAACCTTACTATACATACACACATACATACATATGCGTGTGTGTTTATATATATATATATATATATATATATATATATATATATATATATATATATATATATATATATATATATATATATATATATATACGTATGTATATGTATGTACATATCTGTGCATACATATATAAACACACACACATGCATACATAAATTTACGCACATATATATATTGATGCCAGGCTCGCCGGTTCGATGACTAGATAGCAAAGTAGATAATTTAATAGACATATAAAGAGAAAGATGGATTATTAGATATAATAATGACTAGATAGATTAACTGATGAATAGATTACATGATGGGTCGATGGACAGATATATAAACAAATATATAGATACATATATAAGAAGAAGTAGAGAGAGAGAGAGAGAGAGAGAGAGAGAGAGAGAGAGAGAAGAGAGAGAGAGAGAGAGAGAGAGAGAGAGAGAGAGAGAGATGGTGTGAGAAAGAAAGAAGAAATCTAAGACGAAGGCGAAAATCTTTGAGGTTGACAGAATGAACAATTGAGGAAAGAGAGAAAAGAAACCCAAATGAAACATCAAAATCGTGAGGAGTAGAAGACGAGAAGAAGAGCACAGAAGGGTAATGAGAAAAAAGAGACAGACGTAGAATGAGAGGAATTCATTGAATTAATAATGAATAAGCTGTCAATATAAGAAATCGATGTTAGCTAGCAGGTGGAAGAAGAGGAGGTTGGTAAAGCAAAAGTTATGCGGTTTCTATAAGTACATCATAATATTATAAGAACGTACACACACACACACACACACACACACACACACACACACACACACACACACACACACACACACACACACACACACACACACACACACACATATATATATATATATATATATATATATACATATATATATATATATATATATATATATATATATATATACATACATATATATATATATATATATATATATATATATATATATATATATATATATATATATATACATATATATATATATATATATATATATATATATATATATATATATATATATATATATATATATATATATACATATATATACATATATATATATGTATATATATTTGTGTGTATGAATATACGTATGTATGTATGTAAGCGTGTGCGTGTTATTCATACAGTATTATAAATTTAGATTCATAACAGCTCATTCTTGTTACCGAACGGTATCTGTTACTTCAGATACCAAAAATCAAAATAAATTCATATTCAAGAAAATAGTTCGGACTGCAAACGAATTAGTCAACTACAGAGGCAGAGAAAACAGTATGTGTAGCGGAAACACAACAATAAAATATTAGAACCACCTACTCCTTCAAAGGAAACGGTACATTAAGTGTAAAAATTAATGCCGCCCACGAAATTACTGCGTAGTACTAAGCGTTTAATAAATGTGCCAGGACACATACATAAAATACTAAGACGATTCAAACCTTAAATAGTTAATTCAAAGTATGTATGCAAAAAAAACTATGTTCACACACACACACACACACACTTGTATATGTGCATACTTGAAATTACATTCCTAATTACAGAACTAAAACTAAAACCACTAGACCATGAGTGATCAAATGCTGGCTTTGACAAAGAAAGGATGTATGACTAACGAGGATAAAAAGAAGAATTTCAAATAAACCACCATATAATGTCAACCAAGCAACATTAAGAGTAAATTTGAAACAAACATTCGCTCGAAGACCCCCGCCCCGACCCAAAACAATAGCTGAGTTAGGTTCCAATCTTATTCTTTGGTGTTTGCAATCACAGTAATCAGGCCAAAGCAAAAGGAAATACAAAATGTAACAAAACGATATGACATGACATGAAATGTCGATAAAGAGGTAGCTTCTAAGATTAGAAAATAGATAGGAAGCGATATTGCACCCCTGCTGCAACTCGAGACAGATGTCAGAAATGAAGTGAATGCGTTTGTTAATATATATATATATATATATATATATATATATATATATATATATATATATATATATATATATATATATATAGTGGTAAGCGCAGAACAAGTGGGGAGCCTATTTTCAGAGAGACATACTGTGAATACACATGGAATGCTAAGGTAAAAATTACGAACAATCTAGACCTAATTGCTAAAGCCACATGATAACAAAAAACCGAACAAGTAGTCAAAACAGCAATCAAAGCAGAAAAAAAAACCTACAAGAAAATATATAGAATAACTAGTCTGTCTTTAAGAATAGTATTTGTTACAAGTATTTCATGTCAACCCGAAAAGAGGAGAGTAAAGAGCAGAAAAATATACATAATATAAACGAAGATAAAGAAGGTAACATGAATACATAATTGAGATACTTCAGTGTAGCAAAGAACATTTGAGAAACATCTTAAAACTAAATTCTCACACAAGTCGAAAACAATTCCCAGATACTCTATCTTATGTAGATACTGATGCAGAAATTACAAAAGTTGAGGTAGAAAAGGTAATAAAAATAATGAAAATCGTAATTGACTCGGTACAGGTGTCTAATTGACAGGAGAAAGTCAGTTTGGTTTCAAATCTGATAGCGGAACCATTGATGCCATTTTTATAGTTAGATAATTGGAAAAGCAAAAGTGCATCAAACGCCGTATATCCCAGCATCAGTATATTTTAAAGCTATCTTTAAAAAAATCTGTGGAAGTGTCTGTAGAAGTTCATGGAAGTAATAGCTGTAAAACCAAAGAGAGTACGAAAAGTCACTAAACAACAGTATCAACTGTACTGTAATCATGAAAGGCCAGCCGACGATTGGATCAAAGTTATGATATAATGCTGGCTGCTATTTTCCACCCTTTTCAACATATTGGAATATGTTATTAAAAAATTGAAAGCTTTGGATAAAAATCAGTCACTTACTGACGACTTGTCTCTGGATATTTCATATGGTGACGACACAGATCTAGTAATCTATGACATTTAAGAAATGTTGAAAAAATTCGCTAAAAAGCTAGATGATGCATAAAAATAATACTGAATGAAAATAAATGAAACAAAATACAAGGCCTTGTTACCTAGCAAGGATCAAATTACACTAGATAATTCTTAACTAGAACGTATCGTTGGGTTGCGTTTTACGACAATGTAATACTAAATGGAAAGGAAAACGTGAAAAGACAACTCACACAGCATATACAGCCTTTGGAAAAAAAAAAACTATCTGGAACAGGTGAGATATCAATCATCGATTAGACTCTACAAGATCCTTACTTTTTCAATCTCAATTTGCAACTGGAAACATAGACCCTAAAATAATAACGTAAAAAGAAGCCGAATAGAAGTTTTTGCAATGAATCATATAGCGTTCTACACTGGAGTTGTAATCACGAATCAAACACAAAAATACTTCCTCAAGTAAAGCTCTTTACATAACATACAGCATTAACGAGGTAGTAAGAAGGAAGAAACTGAACTAGTTCGTTCAAATAAAGGTCACCCAGTATATAAGTAGAGTTTGTTTTCAGCCAAAACTTCAAAGACTAGACTATGAAGGATACTTGAAGATTCAGTGTTCCCAAGATATCAGTAGATATCAGTGTATCCGATCAAGGTGGTGGATAGTTGACAGGAGAGAGTAAAGGTCTGGAAAAGACTGAGCAACTAAGAAAATACATGCATATACACATATCCATAGACATATCGTCCGCAAGCCTATACAGATGTCCCTATCTCTCGCAGGTCACAGTGTGCTTCCTTTTCAGTATCAATTGATTTCACCTTCTGTGCTATAAGCACTTAGGATCATACACAGTAAGATCAGCTGATGATCCTAAGTGCTTATAGCACAGAAGGTGAAATCAATTGATACTGACATGTAAGTACTATTCTTTGTAGTTTTGAAAAGGCAAGGACTATTTTTTTCTTATATTTGCTACATTAACTGTGCGTGTTTATTTATAGTGAGGAACGTGTGGCTTTGAAGAGTTGACTCTCCTTTCTAGCATAGCAGGTGCATTTTGTGCCCGAATTTTTATGTATAATTTAACTATTTTGCCTAAGCTTGCAGACCACTATATCATCATCATCATCATCATCATCATTATTATTATTATTATTATTATTATTTTTGATAATATTGGTATCTTATTTAAATTTACACACGCACACACACACACACACACACACACACACACACACACACACACACACACACACACACACACACACACGTGTGAGTCATTGTGTGTATGTTTGTCCCCCACCACTGCTTGGCAGCCGGTGTTGGTGTGTTTACGTCTCCGTAACTTAGTGGTGACTGATAGAATAAGTACCAGGCTTAAATACATAAGCACTGTGTTCGATTCATTCGATTAAATAATTCTTCGAGGCAGTACCCCAGCATGGCCGCAATCTGAAACTGGTTAAAGATAAAAGATATATGATATAATAAATATCGCATGGTATGTGTAATATAGTCTACTATATGTAATGTTGTATATATGTTACATGAATGTGTCTGTATATTATATGAATATACACTCTATACACAACAATATAATATACATACTACACACATATGCCTTAGCATACATAAACAGATTATAGATATAAACACACACACACACACACACACACACACACACACACACACACACACACACACACACACACACACACACACACACACACATATAAACATATATGTTTATAATATATGTATAAATATGCATAAACATATATTACTGTGCATATAAATATATTCATACATCCATATTCTGTGGGTACTATAGTGTACATACATGCATGTATACATACACACACAGAGACATATATATTCATTCCTATACATATATAGACACTTATGCATATAAACCATAGAGTAATTAGTTTAATATATTTTCCATGCAAGAATATCGAAAAGCTGGAAAGCCGAAATTGTTTGATTGATCTTGAATATGACGTCAAAACCGTTTCCATGACAACAGTGAAGTCATAACAGAGCTGTGATGTTTTGATGGAGTTTCTCGTTTTTTCGTCACTGGCTTAATTCACGTGTGAAGACGAACGTACTTTCCGCTTTTCTTCACTCTGACGTCTTTTCCTTCCCCCCCTCTATCTTTTTGCGTTAGTTCACGAGTGCGTCTGCACCTTTAAGCACACATTTATTCCTGTCTTTACTTGTTAATCACTCACTTTGTCTTCGTTGTAAACCAGAATAAAGCAAAACTGTTTTTGTTTTCTTCAGCCAGGTTTTCATCTGATGATTTTACGTTGAACGGAAAATTTTCCAAATGCTACCGTCATGTTTATTGATCAACCAAACTGTACTGTGTACATATATAGTACATTCAATGCAGGCATAGTTAAGTTGTGGTTTAGGTTCAACTCCAATGAGTGGCACATTTAGGAAAGATTTTTCAGTTGTAGCGTTGTGTTGACCAGTATTTCATAACTGCAATGTGTAGAATTCTAAGAAGTTCGCGGTATATGTGCATATTTATGTAGATTTTGGTGGGTGTATTTTAAGTTTTGTCCTGAGCAGAGTTTAAGCCTGTCACTGACAAATTTGCATAGCTTTTTTTGTTGGGAATTTATGGTTACCTAAATTAGTTGATGTATACGTATATGTGTATGTTGTGTGTATGTGTGTGCATGTGGATAAACATGAATCTGCGGGTGTGCCTGTCACGATAGAACACGATTGTGTTTTTCATTACTGTTTATGTATTTGCACGAAGTGATTGTGTGCATATCTTCACTCAAGAACCTCAAATGAAGAATCCATGAAATACGCATATATGTTTGTGTGTGTGCATGTGTTCGTGTGTGTGTGTGTGTGTGTGTGTGTGTGTGTGTGTGTGTGTGTGTGTGTGTGTGTGTGTGTGTGTGTGTGTACTTATACTTATTGATTTAAGCAGTGTTGTGTCAGAAAGTGATAGAAATTAGAGTTAGAGGTTCGATAGATATAGCTCGAGGAAGAAAGTACTAGAATGAAATCAGAACTGGAACCAATATTGTCAATTAAAATCTTTGGGCGCGATGCTAAACGTATTATAAATATAACAATGGCGGATCTCTGTCATTAACAATACAGATGCAACTGCTTGACTCGCTGAATAACCTGATCCTGTAAGCGGCTGAGCATTTCACAGCTATGTGTACGCTTAATGCGATTCTCAGGCAAAATCATCGTGACACATGGGACTAGGCTGCACCCTTTGAGTTACAAGTATAATCCCTTAGACTAGCTTCTGTGCAGTTTCCATTCACCCAATTTTACTTACACAGCTACAGAAAACGTCATCTGTCCGCTGTGGGGTCGAACCCAGCACTTCGTGCAGTGAACACTTCAGCGACACTGCACCTACTATGTTACAATATTACATACTTAAAGTACAGATAAAAATTGTGTTACACAGAATCATAAAAACACAGTGATATGCTGACTTAAGACTAGCTTACGGTTTTAAGTTCAAATATACTAAGCTGCTTCGTTGCCAGTTTAAGTTTCATGCTTCCGTTTATATTTCTTTAGTTAATCACTACTAGCAAGTTCGCTTGCTATGCTGCGCCGGGGAAACATTTATGGATGATTTGCTTCTTGCAAGATGTATGAACACGACTAATGATAACTAATCAACGAACTTTAATCTTCTCATATAAGATATGAAACTTTATTTAACTTCAATCCTTAGTTATTTCGAAAACATGCAATTTAAACCATAAAACATATAAATCATGCAACTAATCTCAACTTCCTTAAATTACTGGCCTCGTACCAGATTTTCAAACCATTGTTATTGCTATTAAAAGGTTATTGTGATATCAGTAGCAGTTCTGTAAGGGTGGAACTAAGCAGTAATTAATTTCGTTGATTAATGAACGAGTTTAAATCTTGCCAAGTAGTTTCGACATTGCATTTTACCCAACCTTTAGTCTGCTGGAAATATTTTCTGTATTCAGTTGAAAAGAATACAGCCTTCAACATATTCACTGTATGTGTAGGTATAAATTATATTATGCAATAGAAATTTATAGAGGGGTCACCAAATGATCGAAGTACATATAACGCAGCGGACAGAAACCGAAACAACAGGGCTTTTAGTTTGGTATATAGGATAACGGGGGCAAGAATCACATTTTGTGGAAATGATACTGATCTATAATACCCAAGCATCTATCGTTCATCTCATGCCATAATACCTGGCTCTTCACTTTCCGATTTCATGTCTCACAGAGGTCAACTTACCTTTAATGCTTCCGGTGTCGATAGAATAATGTAGCAGTCATGTAATGGGGATCTATATAATCAGTTATTACCCCATCATTAGGCCTTGTGCCCAAATCAGAAACAGGTAGAATCGTTACAACATTGGGGGGAAAAAAAACAAAAACAAAGAAGACTTCGTATTTGTTTCGGCTCTTTCCATTCTGAATTCGATCCTTTCGCTAATATACTTCTTAATATTTCATCATTTATTTGCTTCAGTCATTGAACTACGGCCTTTCTGAGGCACCGCTTTCAAGGGTGTTAGTAGAACAAATGGACACCAGTTCTTATATAATTTTTAAAATCTGGTATCTATTCTATCGATCTTCCTTACCGGTCTGCTTAATTACGAGGGCGCAAACAAACCAAGTGGTGAGTGGGGAGACTACCATGCGTGTACATACACACACACATTTAACAAGAATAGTATTGATAGTGACTTCAAAGTTTCGGCCAGCTAAGCATCATTAGACTGACCGAAACTTCGAATCACTGTCAATACTATTCTTGTTAAAGAATAATAAATTTATACTCTACAGAAGTCTGGAGTACCCCTTCAGATTAATGTAAAATTGTTTTTATTATGACTGAAAATAACATCTAACATGAATATATAATAGGCATCTGCACAGTTTCTGTCTACCGAAATTACTCACAAAGATTTTGTCGGACTGGGGCCGTAGTAGAAGACACTTGCTAACGTGGTTGAGAAGCTTGCTGTTTAAATCCACAGCCATACCTACGCCTAAATTATAAGAAATTATTTCAACAAATGGTACTGAGTATTGGTATTCAGTGTATTCCGAATGCATCACCTGCATGCGCGTGGTAGTTTTATGTTACCTTTCAGGGCTTTACGTTACAATTTTTGTGGGGTGATGTTGGTGGTGGTGCGGGGTTTGTTGGCTACACTAAAATGTTAATAGCGGTGTGGGGCAAAATGGGCAACCGAGGCGAAATGAATAATATTTGATCACCCGTTATTTTCCCACCAACCAGTTACAAACCGTTACATTACATTGCATCATCATTTTGTACTGCTGCATCATCTTTTGGAGTAAAAACTAGTCAACATAGTTGTTGTTGAAGATGAGAGTTTGAAACATAGTCAAGTAACAAGTACTTCTTTTTTTCAATAAATTTTTGCTCTACTATGACCTGATTTTGATTGAGTTTGTGAATAAAATATCTGGATAATTATTTTCTCTGTTGGATTCTAAGTCATTTTCCCCCACACTAATGTCTAATTTGATAATTTTCAATTTTCAAAAACTTATGTCCAAATTGTGGCTAAATGAGTAACGACTAATTTCAGTAATTTCCTCTCTTTAACTGCATGGTGAGAAAGTATACCAGGAAGAGAGCCACTACAGCAAACTTTGGGGAAGGTATAGAGAATATTTTATGTTGAGGTTTTAGATTTAGTCGAGTTTCGTTAAACCATGCGCCATTTTCCCATGTTCTTTCGTTTGACCGAGATATTTTAAAATTTTTGTAGTATTTCTGATCTTTCTGATGTCTAAGGATGGATATTGCTGTACATGAGTCTTTTTCCATATGTAATTCTGGAAAATTGAAGAAGCAAATTTGTCTTATTCATTTTGCCCCTTCTAAATTTGTCTTTTATATACTCAGAGAACGGGGATAATTTTTTGAAATAGTGTTCTGAATATGTTATAGTGTTTTTAATGCATTTAGAGGTCATTTGCTAAGCTGATATAGTTTTTGTACATTTGTGCATAATATATTTTTGTCAAAGTCAAAAATACAGTAAATATTACTCATTATACCCACTCCTTCTTGAAAGAAAGAAACCTTATCCTATATTGAATTATTAACTAGATATTTTAAACTGACAAATAGGCTTTTAAAAAATTTAAAAAATTAATTTTAAATTTGTAATTTTAAAAAAAAATTATCTTTTTTTTATTTTGGGCCATTTTCTGACACAAAGCCTCAGTTTTTAAAAATGTTGTACTAATTTTGATGAAATGGATCTGTGAAGGCCGTGATAATTAGCAAAATTTCATTAGTAGTAACTAACACTCCATTTCGGTTACTTGGAGATATACTTCCAGCACTCTAACGATTCTGCGAGGAAAGGAAATGATGACCTCGGCAGGATTCGAACTGAGAACGTAAGCAAATACCAAAAGGTATGCTTTTGACGGTCTAATGATTCTTATTTCTTTGGTGCACCCAAGGGGCTAAACGTAGAGGGGACAAACAAGGGATTAAGTCGATTATATCGACCCCAGTGCGCAACTGGTACTTATTTAACTGACCCCGAAAGGATGAAAGGCAAAGTCGACCTCGGCGGAATTTGAACTCAGAACGTAGCAGCAGACGAAATACCGCTAAGCATTTCGCCCGGCGTGCTAACGTTTCTGCCAGCTCGCCGCCTTGACGTTCTAATGATTCTGATAATTCACATTCTTTTTCCAGAGTAGGCATAAAGCTCAGAAATCTCGAGGAAGGCGTTACTCGATTAAATTGACCCCAATACTCTTTTGATAGTCTATTTTAATAAGGAGACATGCAAAGAAATGTTACATGAAACAAGACTGACGGAAGATAATTCAGCAACTAGACGGCGGTATCTGCAATAGCAGCAATTACATCAAGAAGAATATTTATTGAAACAATAAAAAACAACATTAATAACTTGAACAACTCTATGAATAACACTGGAGATGGAATGGAACTAAAAAAAAAAAAGCAATAAAATATGATTACAGCAACTGTGACATCAACAACATTTTCAGAAGCTGACAAGCTAAAACAATAGACTAAAAGAATATCGCAGACGATATTAAGAACAAACATTTAGCAAAAGCTATTTCGTCTTAGTAGTAGCACCGCAGCAGCAGCAGCAGCAGCAGCAACAGTAGCATCAACAGTGGCAACAGCAATAATTTAGCGATTGCACGAAAAATTGTAACTATGACAACAATGACAACAACAACAACAACTAACCCTCACTAAAACAACAAGAACAACAACAACAACAAAAGAACAAAAAGCAAAACAATCGTCAACATAAAGCGTTGGCGACGAGAATATTATAACTGAAGAGGCCAATGAAAAAGAACAGAAAAATCACCTTCCTGAAATTCAAGGTCGACTGTATGTGATTTGAATAGAAAGTAATTGTGAACAGAAAACCACTTTAAATTTGTGATGCTATAACCATTGAATGTTTTCGAAGCAAAGAAGAACGAAATAAATCGGTGGCACGTTCTTAGATATTATTTATTTATTTATACATTTATTATTACATGTGTGTGTGAATGTTTGTGTATGTATATATTTATTCGTATATGTATATACATATATATATGTCTGTGTGTGTGTGTGTGTGTGTGTGTGTGTGTGTGCATATATATGTATATATATATGTGTATGTATTTATATGTTTTTATATAAGTATACATATACATATATATATATATATATATATATATATATATATATATATATATATATATATATATATATATATATATATGTATATATATATATATATATATCGTTATTGTTGCGTTATTTTGTATTCCTGCTTATGTTATTATCAACTCGGAGCTTCAGCACATAACAGTTTGCGTATATCGAATCGATACTTCGTAAACATTCATATCATATGCGTAAAGACACATAGATACACACACACAAATACGAACGAGTATGTTTACACACAATCCCACCCCCACATACGTATCTTTATAAACATATAAGTAGAAATCTATGTTATATTAGTGTATCTCTCACTTATATAAGTGGATTTATTTCCGGGACTAAGCAGTGTGTTGTATTATTGAGCAATGCACTTCGTTTCACGTTGCACCAGTCTTCAACTGCAAATAAATATCAACCTAGCGTTGGTGCAGCCCCATCTCTCACCAGTTGTCACATCGTCGATGGCGCGCTGAGTCTAGCATAGCATTGGAGAGAGTGTGTTCATGTCTACCTGCGACTACATCGGCGAAAGGGTGCTACAAGCTAACAGGTTACACTCACTTGCAAAAAGATGTGTAAGCTTAGCAGTATTTCGTTCATCTTTACCGTTCTGGTTTCAATTTCCACTGAAGTCGACTTTGCTTTTCATCGTTTCGGGGTCAATAAAATAAGTACCTGGCGAATATTAGGGCCATTGTAATCGACTAGCCCCCTTCCTCCAAAATTTGAAGCCTTGTACCTATAGCAAAAAGGATATTTGCGAACAGGAAGGCGGCGAGCTGGCAGAATCGTACAAAATGTTTAGCGGTATTTCTTCCGACTTTACGTTGAGTTCAAATTCCGCCGAATTCGACTTCGCCTTTCATCCTCTCGGGGTCGATACAATAAAGTACCAATCAAGTACTGGGACCGATGCAAACGAATTGCTCCACCTCCAAATTTCAGGCCTTGAACTTGTAGTAGAATGATTAAGTGAAAATACATTTGCTTATTTAATAAATTGATTAAATTTGTTTAACACAAATGACTTTGAATTATGAGATACAAGGTGACTCTACTATATTAATGGCGCGTATTATTTCCGTGCCAGAGTTAAAAAAGAAACTCCAAAAATAAAATATCATTCTCTAATAAAATACAGTAAAACTGTATCAGTTTATGTAAATGTATGGCATTAGCGTTGCAATGACTTAATGTAGTATTTATTTTATATATCAGAGGTTATTATTATATATATCAGGTGTTCTAAGAAAAGAACATTATTACTGCTGTGTTATGATATATTGGTTAAGTTATGATATTTAGCAGGTGTTTTCAAGAAAGATATTTGTTACTATTTCGGCATAATGAGCAAGCAGCAATGCTTTGAAACATATACATTAGTTAATGAGCGAAATGTTTCTACTTACTAAAATAGATGATCTTCACGCTACATAAAATGAACAACTTGATAGTCCTAATTTTTGTGATCGTTTTTATTTAGTATATGGTGGGAAAATGTAACGATTTGTTTGACGTCAAACTACTTGCCGAGTGATCGATGGTTTGAGTATTATCATCACTATTATTATCTGGACAGTGGAAGCGCAATGGCCCAGTGGTTAGGGCAGCGGACTCGCGGTCATAGGATCGCGGTTTCGATTCCCAGACCGGGTGTTGTGAGTGTTTATTGAGCGAAAACACCTAAAGTTCCACGAGGCACCATCAGAAGATGGTGGCGAACCCTGCTGTACTCATTCACCACAACTTTCTCTCACTCTTACTTCCTGTTTCTGTTGTGCCTGTAATTCAAAGGGTCAGCCTTGTCACACTGTGTCACGCTGAATATCCCCGAGAATTACGTTAAGAGTACATGTGTCTGTGGAGTGCTCAGCCACTTGCACGTTAATTTCACGAGCAGGCTGTTCCATTGATCGGATCAACTGGAACCCTTGACGTCGTAAGCGACGCAGTGCCAACAACAACAATTACCTGGACAAAGCATTTCAACTAGAATATATTTTGTTTTCTTTGCTCTGAATATCTTAAAATGGAACGGAAAGACAATGTCCAAAATGAAAGGGAAGGAAGTAAAATAATATAAGAGAAAATAATGGTTTAAAATTTTGGCACGACCAGCAGTTTTTGAGAGGAGTGGGAAACCGATTATATCAACCCCCAGTATTTGATTGATTCTTATCTTATAGATCCCCGGAAGAAGTAAAGGCAAAGTCGACCTCGGCAGAATTTTAGCTCAGAGTGTAAAGACAGACGAAATGCTTTTAAGTATTATTGTTCGGCGTGCTAACGATTCTGTCACTTCACCGCCTTAATACAAGAGAACAATCTATATAATAATCTGCTTGTTCGTTCGCCCGTTATACATTAGTTAGATAGAGAGGTGGAGTGAGTCACAGGTGGAGTAAGCGTGTGCGAGAGAGTGAGGGAGGGGTGAAGGAAGAGAGGGAGAAGTAGAGAAAGGTGATTAATATTAATACACTTAGACCAAATGGTCACGTGGTCAGCTGAAGTTAGAGGCGAAGAACGAGAAGACGAGGAGAGAAAAAGAGGGAGGGAGAAGTGTTAACGACGTACAGTGTAGTGGGGGGAAGGAATACTTATTATAAGTGTTAAAAGTTAGCTGAAGGGAAAGGGAGGCAGTTATATTGAAGAGAGAGAGAGAGAGAGAGAGAGAGAGAGAGAGAGAGAGAGAGAGAGAGAGAGAGACTGAGAGAGAGAGAGACAAACATTCAGACAGAGACAGACAGCGGTGATGGTAGTGGTGTATTGAAAAGTATATTTTTCGTTGAAGTAATTTTTTTATAGCGATCAGCGCATGCGCAGAAGTGCAATTTATTTATCGACTGCTCGCTTAAAAAAATTGATATTTGTTTATAAGGGTTAATTTAGCCTAAACTATTGGATCCACAAGAAACACGGTAGCAAGCTGCCCGAGAAAGGATGCGCAGATATAGAGCATGGATCAGAGAGGACCAGCGAGAAGATGTAAGAAAAATAGAAGGAAAAAGACATGAAGAAATGAATGTCGACGAACGTCAAGAATATTTAAAGGAAGCTAAACTATGAATGATATAAAAATGCAAATTATCCTTTCTTTCTTAACTAGGTCCTCTGAATTTTTTCCATTCCGTTGAATTTCCACAGGTCCTATTTGTAATAATAATCCTTTCTTCCACAGGCACAAGGCCAAGAATTTTATGAGAAGGGGCTAATCCATTACACTGACCCTAGTGTTCAACTAGTACTTATTTTATCGACCCCGTGAAAATGAAAAGCAAAATCAACCTCAGCAGTCCACAGACAGACACACACACATATTGTGCACAACATAACGTAAAGAACTGAAATGAATTTTAATATGAGAAAACCTCAGGGCGGCAAACTGGCGGAATCGCTAGCACGCCGGGCGAAATGCTTAGCGGCATTTCGTCCCTTTATATGTTCTGAGTTCAAATTCCGCCATGGTTGACTTTGCCTTTTATCCTTTCGGGGGTCGATAAAATAAATACCAGTTGAGCTCTGGGTTCGATGTAGTCGACTTCCACCCCGAAATTTCTGGTCTTGAGCCAAAATTTGAAGCCAATATGAAGCCTTAGTGTGGATCTAAGGGCATTGTAAGCACATTCTTATTATACACAAAGTGAAGCCTTTAAATATTTAAATCCATTTTAATAATATATTTTAATTTCTTTGTTTCAGTCCGTAGATTGCGGCCATGCAATGGCACCGCCTTAAAGAATTTTAATCGAACCAATCTACCTCAGTACTTAATTTTTTAAAACCTGTTACTTATTCTATCGGTCGCTTTTGCCCAACCGTTATGTTACGGGATCGTAAATACACCAACACCGGCTGTCAAGCGGTGGTGAAGGACAGAAACGGACTCAAAGACACGCACACACTCACACCCACATACGTGCAACGGGATTCTTTAATTTTCCGTCAACCAAATCTACTCACAAGCAATAGAAGATACTTGCCTAAAGTGCCATGCAGTAGGACTGAACTCGGAACCATGTGGTTGGAAAGGAAACTTCTTGTCATACACCCAAGCCTAACTTATGGATATTTTTTGCGGTAATGTGTTGTCTGTTTTGTAGTTTCTAAATACAAGGCAAGCATGCATATGAGAAATTTGCACATATCTATATATATATAGAGGGGGAGATAGAAAATATACGTCTAACATTATAGTTTCTTCGTTGAATGTTAATAACTGCATTTACTATTTGAATTTGCAGACAATTTGTCTATATAATTACATAAACTCTTTACCAAGTATAACATCTGCGCAGTGGTTATGATCTTATATATTTCACAATCAAGGTTAATCTTTCACTGCACATTAGCCGTAGTTCATCACGGTTGAAAAACGAAGATGCAGGTGTACTTATAAATTTTGCGAATTTTCTATTTATAAGATTTTCAGGAATATACACGACTATATCATTTAACGTGTCTTTTGTTTTCTATTGTCTGTTGCTTGAGCTAAAAATCGTATCAATAACTGTACGGGTAAAGAAAGATAGATGGATAGATATGGAGAGAGAGGAGGAGAGAGAAAGCTATAAGGATTATAACCAAAGGAAGAAGAATTTGTGGAAGCAGCGAATTTTTAACCTTTCGATCAAAGAGCTTTCAAGTTAATTCTTAATAGAACCATAACGGGGTCGTTCCTCTGTTAATTGAATTCTTTTCTTATATTACCTACTATATAAGTAGCACTTGGAGTTCTTCATGCGTAAATTTATTTTTTTGCAAGAAAGCACAATAGTATACAGTATGTATTTATATTTTTATAATTTTATACAGTGGGTGTTATATGTGATTTATCAACTCCACGTGGAACAGCTTAAACTCTAAAATGATGATTTGATATTCTGAGGATAGTTGTGGTAGACGGGATATTCATATATTGAAACTATCAGGTAACCTTTGACGCGAGAATTCATTGTGACATTGTAATGTGTCAATGTTCAGTATAACTTATACAATATGTTGTCATTTAAGAGCCTATGTAAAAGGTGACAGAACTGAATAATTAATAAATGTTTCATTAGCATGTGTTATTGGTTAATAAAAGCAACATGAAACCGCTTTTGTATTGAACTTGAAGCCAAAGTACCTAGTTGTCACTGTCAGCTTTGTGAATAGATGCCATTCTCCAGATCTATTTCAAACTGCAAGTGATGGCTGAGATACAATAATCTATTTCACGTTATATCCAAGAAATACAAGCTTCCGCAATGTTATTCACCCACGGAAGATACAGCAAGCAATGCGTTAGGTTAAATTGTTTGACATTGTAGCTCTTGGCATCAACATTCTCCTACTGACAATTCATGGATTTGATGTAGATTAAATGCCTTTAAAACGCGAGGAAAATCAATACATTTCGTTTTCTCTAAACTCCATAAGTCTTTCAAGAAATCTGTTTAAACAATTTTACCTTAAATATTTACAATACAACTAATATCACCACATTACATTCAGTCTGACCTATTAACGGGATAGTATCTACACGATCTCTTGATCTGTTAGAAACAACAGCCAAATCTCTCTCAAATCACACCCTGTCCTTGTAAAACTATTTGAGAGTAATGGTTGGAACACCTATCGTCATAATTCTATGATTATGGCTGACCTAGGGCAGAACGACAATATTTAGTTGAGTTTTACTATGATATTGATATTGTTTTCTAACATCTGTGCAATATCTCCAATTTTGGAACAGAGTTAATGCCGACTTAGATCGCAACATCGCAGTTTCTGACTGGTGCTTATTTTATTAATCTTAGGAAATGAACGGCTAAGTCCACTTTGGCAGGTCTCAATATCAGATTGTAAACAAGCATAACTAAATACATCAAGGTACTTTGTTGGATAATCAACCTTCCACCATCTATACTTAAATTGAAAAAAAAAACCTGCTTATTAATTAGTTATGAGTATGTAACCTTTACTAAAAGTAAACGATTAAAGTTTACACCGCCAAGGAAACTCATAAATTAGCAATTTTAATATATTAATATCAAATTCTTTTATTATTGAATATTTCAACTAAATGCCTTAATAAGAAAAGCTAATGTTAATTCATTGTGGGAGAGCGTTTTTTTTAAATCTTGAACTGCGAGCTAGCGTTTTTGGACGCTTTACTTCCTTCTCTCTCTTTCCGTCTCTTCTTATTTATTGCCCCTTATTCCTTTTAGCCTTTCTCTGCTCTTATAACTTTTCCACTCTCACTCTTATCCTTATCGTAAGGTCTTTTATTGTACACCCTTCTCTTACTCTTTCCATAGCTTTGTTTACCGACTCACTCTATATAATTCTTTCTCTTTCTCTATTCTTATAACTGTTTCTCTCTCACTCTCCCTTAAAAATGCCCCCTCTCTCACAACCTCCTCTATTCAATTATTTTCAATGCAAAATAAGTGATTGCAAAGATTTTCTTTGAGATATTTTGGGAATATTTGTGAAAAATTTGATACAATATCTATTTATCATACCAAAATCACATAGAAATTTCTATTTCGTTCCATACGGTTACATACAAGTATGTAAACTATAGTCCTTTGAATAACGAAAGCCTTGTGTTGATTTCTGTATCTACGCTGACGACTGCGTTTAGTGCTAGCTAAGGTATTGATTTCGTTTAACGTACCGATTACAATACAATATAGTATACATTAGAATTTTTCAATTAAAAAATTACTAGCAGAAAACCACCCGGAGGGGGTGTTTCTGCTAGTCACTGTAATAGTAATATTGCTTTTTTTCGGTATGTCGTACTTAAAGAACAGAAACAATGCTGCTTAACTGAATGCTTTGATATTTCCTTTTGCTTCATTCTCATATTGAGTCTAAATTTCATGAGTGCAGACGCATGGCCAGCAGTTAGAGTGCTGATTTCACTATTAATATGTCGTGGACTCGATTCTCAGACCAAGCGGTGCGTTGTCTCCTCGAGCAAGGTACTTCATTTCATGTTGCTCCCGTACGCTCAACTGTAAAGGAGTGCGAGAGGCAACTATGGAGTAACACAGTCCCATTCAGGGGCTGGGAGGCGCTCTTGTTTTTTCAACTTAATTCTTTACATAGCTCATATATTCCGGCCTTATGATCCTGTTGGCCCAACGCAGACTTTAAGCTTCATAAATTGATTTTGTCTTTCATTTCTTCAGTGACGACAAATCAAAGAAACAGGCATTTACTGTCTGCGATCGTTAGTGAGATAAATCAAATCTAGGACAAATTATATAGTATTGTGTGGCTCCAGCTCAACCCCGATTAAGTGGAAGTATAAACAAAAGCTTTCTTAATATAAACCTAGGTATCTCTATCACTACATTATTCAATGTGTACTTTGTTTAAGAGAGTAGATGGCTGATTTGAGAGGGATTGAGCTCATATTTATGCTAAGCCAAGCAACTGCAAAGGGTATCTCCCGTTGGCTTGATATAGATATTGAAGAGTAGATTAATAACAGAGTTTTAACTCTTTATCTACTTCGAAAAGAAGAAAAGTAAATTTGACTGCGGTGGGATTTGAAAGAAACTAAATTCCAAAGTTTATATTTGGTTTTTGATTGTATGACATTTTGCACACTTACCGGAATAACTTTATTGTTAACATTAGTTCCATTTGATTTGTCACAATAGCCCTTCACTGAGGATGTGGTGAGAAAGTGAGAAGTTGTAGCGTAAAAGAATTAACAGTGTGCCAGTTGAGTTATTTTCCACGACATATGGAATCGATTCGTCAGGAGTTTAATACCAACTTCACAAACTTTCCAAATTAGACAATGGTATATAAGAGCTAGAGATAAGCTGTGCGTGTTGAGCACTAGAGTAAAATTTATACAATGCTCAGCTTTGTGAATTCAAATAACTTCGATCTTCTAACCTCCTGTACCTTTTAAATTTTGCCACCCACGTGTTAGAGCTTACCAAGGCAGTAGACTTAATCCGTTGCCTGATACCTTTAGCAGAATCGACTGTTTTGCAAGTATTTGGGCCAAGTTTTCGGTGTGAGGATATTTCTTCTCCTCCACTAATTTCGGAGCGCCCGAAAAGGTTTGGAGACTTTGCTATTGAATAATTGATAAAAAAAAATCAGCCTTATATTTTAATTCGACCGACTAATTACTTCGCTATAACTATGCAGTCTTGTGTCAACATGCAAAATCGTTCGACCTTTGATAATTTAGCATAAATGCAATGCTGAAATGGATTAAATTTAAATATGCGCCACACTAGTATGGATATTTGAGGGATATCATGCGTAAAATGTATTTTAAAAATAGGCGTTGTTTCCTTCGTAAAAATTAACTGAGAAATAGCTATTCGTTGAAATTCATGAAATGTCCAAATAACTAGTGACGAACATAACTTATAAGGAATCTTATGTGTTCGTGAAACCTAAAGATAATTATTGATAATAGCATTCCTTGAGCGATTTTCACTGAGAAGACAGTTATAAGTTAAGAATAAACAACGATAAGCCCAGCTACAGCTGTTTGAAAAGGACAGCAGGATAATAATGAGCAAATTCCGAAGAGCCTATCAGAATATGCAAGGAAGGCAATTATCCACGACGAGAAGATATCGCCATTGGATACTGCAGAAATGAAAATATGTCATATCGGTATGTACGAGGCAGCTTTAAAAGCCGTTTCTTTAAAGAATAGAGACACAACAAAGCCTTATCTAGATATATCTAGTAATTGAAGAACTGAGGTGTTGACCATTAAGGCATAAATGGGGCTAGTCAGTACCAGTTATGCCGCGCAGGGCGCAGACTTGGTTGTGCTGTTAACTTTGCAGGTTCAATCCCTGCACTACTCTATGAGCAAGTGTCTCGTACCATACTCCCGTTATATGAGTGAATTTGTGTGGAGGGAAACTGTGAAACTGAGTAGGCGAAATTTACCTCCTCAGTACCACCACCACCACCACCACCACCAATACCACCACCACCACCACCACCAATACCACCACCACCACCACCACCACCAATACCACCACCACCACCACCACCACCTCCACCACCAACAGCAACAAGAACAACAACAACAATAACACAACAGTCAACACCCAACCAACTCCAGTACCACCACATCACCACCCCACAACCCCCAACAACATTATCGTTATTACTAAAACAGCCGCCGTCACCACCACCACCAACAACACTACCATTATTACTACAAGTCACCACCTCCTCCTCCCTCTCCTTCTCTTCCACCACCATCATCACCAACTTCACCAAACGTCTGCTACCTCCACCATTACCACCATTATAACAAGCTGCCGTTATTATGATTATTACTATAAAGAATTATTATTATTATTATTATTTTTTTTTTTTCATCATGACTCAACCAGCAATTCCATTTCCTCCAAATCACCTGCCTCTTCCTGTGTAATTCTATTCCTGCTTTGAGAGGATCAATTGTAATTTTTATAGGTTACGTTAGAAAAAACACTATTTCTAATTCTTATGGAATAGCGTTTTTCTCGTTTCCATCGGAATAGTTTCTAAAAACCACCCACAATCAGATTATAAATGTCGATAAAATATTAAATTCATCGACCTTTCCTTTCGAACACTTTGACTTTGTCGTAAATTTTGTTCTGAGTTTCACATTTATCGAATTGAGAGCATAATTTCTTTCTATTGAATAAATATCGATTTAAAAGCTTTATTGTGGAAAAGCTAGAGAAAGGACATATTTAACATTTTCAAAGTCCTCGTTTCTAGATGCTTCTAATACTTTATTCTATTGACAATAGATTGTAATCCAACAGTACAATCTATGCTGTTTGGTTCAAATCTGCTTTATTTTAATTTATTAGAAATAAGGATTTCTTATATTGGAATCAAGTTACAATGCTTTATGAAAAAGTTACCCTTAATATAATCGACCCCCAATATATGCCTGATATTTATTTATTTTATCTTAACTTTGGTAATGTAGATATATTTGGGCCATTATTGTCCCAGGACATGTCTTAGTAGCACCACCCAAGGTAATCTTTTAAATCATGTTTTAGGACATCGTAGCCCATTCAAAAAGGAAGTAGTTTGCCGAAATGTATCCGGGTGACGGTGGTTTGTCTGGTGTTTCTTGGGGGAATTTGTCGAGGTACCGTTTGAATGTTATGTGCTTTTTTTTTATTTCTTGATTTCTTTTGGAATAATGTTGAATAAGGCAGGATCAGTTGAGGAAAAAGTTGTGTCATATTTTGTGATGGGAGCTGGATTTTTATAGTTCCTGGTACGGGAGACAATCATTGGGTGACTTGTGAACTTGATATCGGCATAGTTAGACAGCATTTCGACTATATTTTCGACATTATAACGATGACCTTAGCACTCACGGCGGTGTTTGAGCTTTGTGAGGTGATCTCAATACTCAAGGCTTGTCGTATTATTCTTTGTGATCGATCGCCGGGTTGCTTCAATTCTCATTTTGTCAACATACACTCTACATTCCAAGCCCACAAATTACATCTATCTATTCTACTGCAGTAGGCTTTGCTTCTATCCTATCAGGCCCGCCTAAAATAAGCAACTCTCTTGCTCTCGTCACCAATACAGTCTTGCGAGCACTTAGGCATTGCTACAGTCTTATAACCAATTCTTCTTACCGAAAACATTAGTCCTCTGGAAAGTCGCAACACGACAACGTATTTATTTCCTTCTGACGTCCATTTACAGACGTTAAAATTGAATATGGACAGTATATGTCTCATCAGAAAAGGAAAACTCGAAAGTCAAAGAACTGGTCCTCTCTCCTGATTAACCCTTAAAAGTACGTACCAGATGGCTAAATCGACCTTGGTCAGAATTATATTTGAAGTCAAAAGAGTCCTAACATTTCTGACAATTCATCACCTTATGTAATAGTAAATTTTGCTTTGACACAAGCCCATTAAGCATTTAAAGGAGTTGTATAGTTAATTTAAAGATTGCGGTACTTTTCTACTATTTGTTTTTGCAAATTTGGAAGGAGTAAAGTTAAAGTCGACTCGAACGGTATTTGAAATGAGACGAGAAATGAATCTGAGCTATTAGTAATAGCTAACTATAATATTGGTTTCACATTTTGGCACAAAGCCAGCGGTTTCGAGGGAGTGCGTAAGTTGATTACATCGACTTCTGTGCTCAAGTGATACTTAGTTTATCGACAGTGAAAATCGAACTCGGCGGAATTTGTACTCAGAACGTAAAGACAAAGAAATGCCGTTAAGCATTTTGTCCGCCATGCTGACGATTCTTTCAGCTCACCACCTTCATAGCTGACTATAATATTAACTGGTTTTATGAATGGAGCGTTAAAAACCTAACCACAAATATTTAAGCGGTCAGGAAGAATATGCAATATTTGTCCAAAACAAATAATATTTGCATTCTTTTGGCAAGCATTCTTCAATAGGTTTAAATGCAATGTCTGCATACTGGAGCGTCAACGTAACTCTTGTTTCTCCTTATTATCGCTTCACGATGGCTTCCTCCATCAGATCCAAACACCTTTTATACCTTCTCAATGCAGGAGAGTTACATAGCTAACTGGGCAGCTAACACTTAAGTCGCTTTCCCTACTTCCATGTTCTAATCGATGCAACACTCAGAAACAACCCCGGACAACTTTAGATCGTTCTTTTTTTGAATATTAACACTGAAGCATGAAACTGGTCGTTCTTGCCGAAGTAGTGACGAGAGAATCATTGAGTAAATGTACACGATTGTGCATTGGATGGTGTATGAATGTATTTGTTTAGAGAATAAATAATTCAACGACGACATCCAAATGAAATCTAATAATCAAGCTAGTGTTAAGATACTTAATTCATGTAATTATTAGTAAAACTAATAAGGAAGCAAGCTGGCAGAATCGTTTGCGCGCTGGATAAGATACTTATCAGCATCTCTCCTGGTTTTACGCTCTGAGTTCAAGTGTCACTGAGCTAGACTTTGCATTTCATCCTTTCGGGAATAATAAAATAACTACCAGTTGAACACTGGTGTTAATGTAATCAACTTACCACTCTCCTAAAACTGGAAAAATTAGTAAAATTAATCAGGAGCCAAGCTGGCAGAATCGTTAGTGCGCTGGGCTTCTGAGCATTTCTCCTGACTTTATGTTCTGAGTTCAAGTGCCGCCAAGTAAGACTTTGCCTTCATCTTTTCAGGGTTGGTAAGTACCAGTTGAACACTGGTGTTGATGTAATCGACTTCCTCTTCTCCTCAAAATTGCCGACCTTCTGCCTGAAATAGTAAAGTGTTATTTGTAAAATTAATTTCTTCCAAAGGAGCAAGTTAATATGAATAAAGGAAGCAAATGAATGAGTGTGACATTGAAATCTTCCTCAAGGACGAATTTTCAGTACAGTAAAAATAATATATTACCCTCATAACATTTTAATAAGAGATTTCATCAAATAATCTTTTGTTCTATTATGTACTTTTAAAATTATTCTGAAATTTTTTTTGAAATTTTAAGAATCTCAGTTATTGATTAAATAAAGAATTAACCTTGTGAACAGAAAAAGAATATTCTCTATTTGTAGACAATGTATTTTCCCCAACTAACAATCAATTGGTTTCTATTATGCCATGATAATTAATTGGCCAATTTCTCTAATTACCCGTTAATTATTGTGAATAGGTTCTGAAATATTATCTGCGTTTACAACCATCATTATTTCTTGTTAATTGATTTATTACAATGAAATAACCCATGGGAGAGAAACAGTAGCAGAATCTCCCTCAAATTATATGTTGTAAGTCTTAAAAAAAAAATGAACGCACTAGAAGCCTGAAAACAAAAAGACTGGAACGTCTTTGATCATGGGCCCATGGAGGGATAAACAACAAGACTAAAATAAAAAGTCATTGAAAACTTAACACTTGGTAACAACTCTATTTTCCTACTCTAAAATCATTTTAGGGTGGAAAGATACAGAGGAAACATACATGTTAAATAAATGAAATAGCACGATTTTAATTTATTTGTATCTGGCAGAGACAAAATTGATCCCCAAATGCAGGACCACCCACATGACAAAAAACTACCGGCCAATTGCATGCCAGAACTTAATGTACAAAATATATACAGCATGTTTAAACCTCTTCCTCCAGGACCATTGTGAAACTAATAACATTATCACAGCAGAACAATCAGCTGGGAAGAAGGGAGTAATTGTTATTCAACAAAACGGTGATGTCAGAGGTGCGAGAGCATAGAAGGAACCTAGTTTCAATGTGGCTAGACTACAAGAATGCCCTTGACTATGTTCCCCACTCATGGATGCTAGAAGCTCTTCAACTTGCTAAAGTTCGAGTGAGAATAATCAAAGTCATAGCTGACCTGACTTCATCGTGGGCCACCATCTTGAAATTAAACACGAAAAGTGACTGTATTATCACCGATAGAATACAATATCGCAAAGGCATATTCCAAGGAGATAGCGTCTCTGCGATGTTGTTTATACTTTCCGTAAACCCATTGTCATTTATGTTAAGGAAGTCTGAAGGATATTTCATTGGTTCACAAGGAAACGGAAATACCAAACTTACATACTGTTTCTTTTTGGATGACTTAAAACTTTATGCAAAGAATATGCATGAGATGAAAAAGAGCCTTGACCTAGTTACAACATTCTCAAAGGATGTAGGATTGCAGTTTGGTCAGGATAAATGTTGTTATATGGTTGTGAAAAAGGGGAGGGTGGGAAACTATAAACCAGACTAGTAACATCTCCATCAACGATTTGACTGTTTCCTCTATATCTGACGAGGAATGTTACAGTTAACTAGGGGGTGGATGAAAATATATCTTACAGTTGTACCTGTAACAAAACATGTATCACTAAAGAATATTACAGTCAAATAAAGAAAATTTGGACCTCAGAACTCTCTGCATTCAATAAAACAGTGGCGTACAATGTGTTTGCAATGCCAGTACTCATACCAACATTTGGGCTGCTTGATTGCACGCTTGATGAGATCCGAGCCACTGATGTGAAAACCCGAAAAATACTAACAAGCACACATAATTTCCACATAAACAGTGATGTAAAGCGCTTCTATCTAAAAAGAAAACAAGGAAGAAGAGGCTTAACATCGATCCAAAATGCCTCTGAATGTCACATCATATCCCTTCGGCAACATCTTTTAACCATCAATCGTCGAAGTGCATCTCTTGACCAAGTTTGTGTACATGAGGCTGATAACATCATAAGACTTGGAAGGCAGCTCCTTGAGCAACACTCTTTGTCTGATAACTTAGAATACATGCCCAAAGAAGTCGCACGACACTACCGCAACGTATCATCAGATGACAGGATGAGCCTGTATGAGCAGAAGTCTATGAAATAACTGGCCTAGGCGTCCTTATAGAAAATCAGTGGAAATTATTTACAATAAAGGTTGGCTTCGATGAGAGGAATAGGTAAAGACAGAATTTCACACATAAATCAAGTTTGGAATAGACTATAGCTGGAAAAGAAACTGTGGTCGCTGATTTAACTCACTGAGAATACACCACTGACGATATGGCATTCAACTTATTAACACATTTATGTGCACATGCACACACCTAAGTTGATGATCTATCTATCTATCTATCCATCTATCTATCTATCTATCTATCTATCTATCTATCTATCTATCTATCTATCTATCTATCTATCTATCTATCTATTTGCAGTCTGTTCATTGTTTATCATATATATATATATATATATATATATATATATATATATATATATATATATATATATATATATACAAAGATGTAGATCTATATTATGACAGAGAGAGAAAGAGAGAGAGAAAGAGAGAGAGAGAGAAAGAAAGAGAGAGAGAGAGAGAGGGCTAGATAAATATACACATATATATATATATATATATATATATATATATATATATATAAATACATATATATACATACATAATATACATATATGCATATATATACATACATATTCACATATACATACATACATACATACATATATATATATATATATATATATATACAGAGAGGGGGAGAGAAGGAGAGAGAGAAAAAGAGAGTGAGTACAAGTACACCCGGATATTTCCATTATTTGGTCGGTTTAGGAATCAATCTTTCTGTCTGAAATCATAATTGAAGGATAATTTGGAGGGGTGGGAACGGAGTAGGGATATCCGAAAATTTAGAAAAGAAAATTCAGGGTAGGGTGAACAATAGATACGATGGTGAAAGGAAGACAACGATGGGGATTGAGAGGAAGGGAGGGAGGGGGAGGGAGGGGGAGGGAGGGGGGAGAGAGGGAGAGAGGGAGAGAGGGAGAGATTGGAAGAGAGTGAGATGGGGAAATATAATAATGAAGTAGAGAGAATGGGCGCCAATGGAGTAAAAATGGAATTTCTAATATGATGATTGGAACGGTAATATTGGATATAAAAGAAAGAGAGAAAGAAAAAGAAAGCGAAATTGTAGAATAGAAAATGGTGAGAATCAAAACGAGAGAGAAAGAGAGAGAGAGAGGGAAAGAGAGAGAGAGAGAAAGCGAGAGAGAGAGAGGGCATAATATTGTGTGTGTTATGTATTTATGCATTTGTGTGCTTGCTAGAAGAGAGAAAGTGAAAGAGAAGAGGAAGAGTGAGAGTAGTATGTGTGTATATGTGTGTATATGTGTGTGTCTGTGTTTGTGAGTGTATGTGTGTCAGTGACTGCGTGTGTGTGCGAGAGAGAAAGAGAGAAAGAGGAAGAGAATGATGAGGTAGAAGAAATGAGTTTACTTGTATGTGTGTCTGTGTATGTGTGTATATGCTTGTGTGTATGTGTGTATGTGTGTATATGCTTGTGCGCATGTGTGTGTGTGTATACTTTTGAATGTGTGTATTTGCGCGAGAGACAGACATAAAAAAAGGAACTGAGGCCGAAAAAAATCTTCAAAGAAAGTTAAAATAAATATAAATAAAATGACCAAAAAGTAGCCGTTTGAATTAACTGGCGAACAATAGTCAAGTTGAAGGAGAGACTAATCGAAGAACAGATGTGGGGGGGAAAAAACTAAAAGTCAAAAGAAAGCCTCAAACAAAACAAATTAGAAGTGAGGCCAAGAGAATGAAAGATAACCAATTATCGTTATTAGATTTAGTGAAGTTGAAATGAGTTTGAAATTTTTCAGACATTTGGCCGAGGAATTCTTTCAATGGAAAAGAAGAATTAGGAATTAAGTAGAGTTTTGATTTGTATGTATGTATGTATGTATGTATGTATGTATGTATGTATGTATATGTATGTATGCACACACACGTATGTGTATATATATATATATATATATATATATATATATATATATATATATATGTATGTATGTATGTATGTATGTATGTATGCAACACCGTGAGCGTGTGTGTACGTACGGATGTAAATATGGTGGTGAGACATGTGTGTTGAACGAAATTACAGTATTTCACGAAATTATGGCATTAAGATGGTATCCAAAATGTAAAGAAAATAATTGATGGAGATACAGAAGGAAAGAAAATTCTAGAAATTATCTTGGATGCAACATAGAAATTACAAAATACAAAACAAAAGACAAATACGATGAAAAAATAATAGATGTACAAATGCAGGCATATACACACACACACACACACACACACATATATATATATATATATATACAGGTATGAATGTATGTTTATGTGTGTATGTATGTATGCATGTAGGTAGATAGGTGGGTATGTATGCAGATTTGTTTTGTTTTTTTTCTAGATTTCTCGCCAATGGTAAAAGTGCTGGTCTCTAACCTAGATTAAAGGCACCTTTCTGGGAATTTCATCAACATCAGCACGGCACTTGTACATGCTTGCATGCATGTATACGTGCAACTTTTTGGCACCAGAACATGTGCACCTCTACATGTATATATGCTCATATATATACTTGCATGCCTAGACACATGCATAGGTACTTCAATGTTAAACTCCTGGAAAGTTTCCGCAAATTTTGACAGTTCCATTTGATGGGCTTGTATCTGTAATCTTCTAATTACCTTTCTCCTTTCTGGTTTTGAGATTTCTAATTTCCCAAAATTGGTGCTGAGACAGTCTGTTAAATAATCAAATGCTCCAATAATTACTGACTTAAATCTAAACTTGTAGACCAGATGAAGTATCTGTAAATTTCTCAATAAGTCAACATAGGTGTTTTGTGTACTGATCTTTAGCTTTATGTTGATGTCTGCTACGAACCGGCTCCCACTACAGAACATAGTTTCTCTTCTCTTTCCCAAATCACTCTTTCTTATATAATATTTTAATTTTCTCTTTTTCCCTGAGTTTTGAAGATTTCATAGGGACATTTCACCAGTATAATATATATATATATATATATATATATATATATATATATATATATATATATATATATATACATATATACATATATATATATATATATATATATATATATATATATATATATATATATATATATATATATATATATATATAGGCGCAGGAGTAGCTGTGTGGTAAGTAGCTTGCTTACCAACCACATGGCTCCGGGTTCAGTCCCACTGCGTGACACTTTGGGCAAGTGTCTTCTACTATAGCCTCGGGCCGACCAAAGCCTTGTGAGTGAATTTGGTAGACGGAAACTGAAAGAAGCCCGTCGTATATATGTATATATATATGTATGTGTGCTTGTGTGTCTGTATTTGTCCCCCCACCATCGCTTGACTACCGATGCTTGTGTGTTTACGTCCCCGTAACTTAGCAGTTCGGCAAAAAGAGACCGATAGAATAAGTACTAGGCTTACATAAGAATAAGTCCTGGGGTCGATTTCCTCGACTAAAGGCGGTGCTCCAGCATGGCCGCAGTCAAATGACTGAAACAAGTAAAAGAGTAAAAGAGTAATATATATATATATATATATATATATATATATACACACACATATATAATATATATCCATCTATCTATCTGTCTGTCTGTCTGTCTATCTAACTATCTATCTATCTGTCAGTCTGTCTGTCTGTCTGTCTGTCTGTCTATCTATCCATCTATCTAATTGCGAAGATAACTCTTCATCCAGATGTCCAGGTTAATATTTGGCTCCTTCTGAAGCGTATATATATTTTATACTTAAAACTCTTTCAAACGTTATTCTGCTGATGCTATTACACTTTCACCTACGGATTACACGCAATGTGATACTATTTCAGTTTCTACAGCAGGATTACACACATTTTGAAAGATTTATCAGAAAGTCTTTCATATAATTTGATATTGAATTTGTTTTGCCACAAATTTGATTTGGAAACCTCGTTGAAACCAATGTTGTTATATTTGGGGGAAAAAATCATAATTAATAAAGCTTGAAAAACACACACTGACACATTGTTTATCTCTGTTTTATTTCTCTTTCGTGGAGGCACAATGGCCCAGTGGTTAGGACAGCGGACTCGTGGTCATAGGATTGCGGTTTCGATTCCCATACCGGGCGTTGTGAGTGTTTATTGAGCGAAAACACCTAAAGCTCCACGAGGCTCCGGCAGGGGATGGTAGCGAACCCTGCTGTACTTTTTCACCACAACTTTCTCTCACTCTTACTTCCTGTTTCTGTTGTGCCTGTAATTCAAAGGGCCAGCCTTGTCACACTGTGTCACGCTGAATATCCCCGAGAATTATGTTAAGGGTACACGTGTGTGTGGAGTGCTCAGCCACTTGCACGTTAATTTCACGAGCAGGCTGTTCCGTTGATCGAGTCAACTGGAACCCTCGTCGTCGTAAGCGACGGAGTGCCAACAGCAACATTTCTCTTTCTTTTTTAAAACAGTTCCCCAAAATATTTCTCGCTACACCAGTCTGTAGCTTACTGAATGGTTACATATACTGCAAAAATATTTTCCTGACAATTTTGAAAAATAAAGATAAGTGAATAATAGACAAACGACTGGTGAGTATGTTTATGGTCTTAATCACTTGTTACTTCTTCCAAAATACAGTATTAGACCAAATAACATCAAGCTTGGGACCAGTGGTGACCTGGATTTTCCGATTCTAAGGAGATCCTGAATTCGAGGAGATGCTGAAAAGTTCCTGGATTTGGGTAAAAGAAAATACAGGAGGATCAGTTAGTTATAATTTTATATAACATATTCCCCTCATTGCAGCAGTCTTTCAGTTTTTCTAAGACCTGTAAAAGAACTCGGGAGGTTGGGTCTCCAACCCAGGCCACTCGCGATACCCTTAAAGCCAGGAGCTTTTCAGCACTCCCTCGTATATACTTAAAATACAAAATAAACTTGAAAAGTAAAGAATTAAATTGTATTTACCAGATTCAAATTAATACACGTCTAAAACAGGATTTTATTTCACAGACACAAATAAATTAATACTTAGCAGGGTATGTTTAATAAATTAATAAATTAATAAATTAATATTAGCTGGGTATGTTTAATCTTTCCCAATCCACTTAAAAAATAAAGGACAAAACTGTTTTTAACACACAGTTGCAAGTTGACCATCTTCAAAAACAAGGTGCGTTTAGTCAATCCTGAGTACAGCATATTGCACAATATTGTACAGCATTCCCGGATTACTGGAAGCCGGATAAAAGCTCCGGTACTGTATAACTATATCTTTTATAGCATGGATAAAATATATAAAATGTAAAGTGGGCAGTGCGACGATTCATTTTTCATCGCGCTAACCAATTGTTATGACTTTACATTATATAAATAAATTTCTCTCTTTCTATCCCGATGCTTGTCTAGGATTGAAAGCGGTGTTTGCTTCCGATAACTCTTGTTTGCAGATGGATAGCAATTTCCTACGTTTATGAAGATAGTTTCAACTTTGTCGGCGACTCTCAGTACACATACAAGCTTATAATAACATCATCCCCGCCGACTAACATCGGAGGACAGAAAGTTTGCACGTACAATATTTCATATAATAATCATAGCAATAATGATAGTGATGATGATATTTCCAGGAAAACATAAAAATAACTGCAAAGTCAAAAGTGATAATTTTTTTCTCTCGTATTGGCAAACGGTTGGTATTGTTAAATCTAACTTTGAGGAATTATTAAGGTCATATTGAAGGTTCCAGAAGAACAATTTAGTGGCCGCTATTTCTTTCTTTATTTTATTATTATTTTCTTTCCTTTTTGTAATCTTTTTTTTTCTTTTGTTTTCTTGTGTATTATTTTTTTTTCTTTTACTTCTAGATTATTATTACTTACGTTCTGTCTTCATTTGATGCCAAGAATCGCAATACACTTTCCAGAAAATAAATAAATAAACGATAATGATAACGGCTATGATGATAATGGCTATAGTTGGAAGAAGGAAGCCAGGATGTCTAGGATTGGTGTTGAACGTACAACAGCCGTATGCGTGTGTACTGAGTGGGTGAGGAATAGTTTTTCACAGGAACAACGAAATAAATATGAAAGATTATTTTATTAATCACCACCCAGCCAATTGCAATTATGCCATTATATACTCTTCTTCTTCTTCTTCTTCTTCTTACTACTACTACTACTACTACTACTACTACTACTACTACTACTACTACTACTACTACTACTACTACTACTGTTGTTGCTGCTGCTGCTGCTGCTGCTACCGCCGTCACTGCTGCTTCTGCTACCGTTGCCACAGCCGCCACCACCACCAACAGCATCTTTTCACGTTGAAATTTAAAGAAGAATCTCAGAAATATTCGGATCTGCCTGAGATATGAAAATTAGGGAGAATTATGCTTTTGCTAGTCCGAATGCTTTTGTATAAGGCTTTTGTTCTTGCAGAAGCTACAAAAGGAGGCGATAAGGTAATAAATGAAAGAGAATGTCGTATGCTCATACAACTAAATATGAGAAGAAGATACTTTCATCTCCCACATTATTGTTGTGCTTCAATGGAATAACTAAAAGGTCAATGCAAAAAAAGCAGAGAATAAAATCTTAAATAGAAAATGAACATAGAAAGTCCACAGAAACAAAATTTCATACATTTCATTGCAAAATCTTAATGTATTCTTAATTAACCAATATTCTTTCCGTTAGATTTACGAAGATACAGGCGAAAAAAGATGTGAGAAAGCCAAGAATTTTTGAGAACTCTGGAACAAAAATGCACAAAAAAGGAGTAGTGGAATTCTGGTAGGAGAAGTGCAACTTCATGAAAGAGAACAGGAATGATGTAAAGTCGTAGGACAATATGTATTGCGACAATAACAACTGCTCTATATAACTGAGTATATTAAGGCTTGTTGACATGTCCACTGGGAAATATACGGAAGTGTAAGCATACAGACCAATGATAAATATTACAGCAAAATATCACAAGCTGTGTCCTTTGGGAAATTTCTGCCAAGAATGACAGAGACACTACTGTCAACACACCAGTTATTGTTATTAATGTTTTGGAAGACAACATTCCATCAAATAGATATGACTTCCTACTGTTACTTACTTTACTGACTCTACTCTAACTACTCGCCAAATATCTCTTGTTTACAATTTCTCTATTAATTCCCACATGACATGCTCGAGAATATTGTTCCTATAGGCGTTGTGTCCGTAAACTTTGTCAAGTAGAAATGACTTGCTAGTGTTAATTGCCACAAGGCAAGCTTGTTAATATCGGTCCTGTTGGCTTTGTGCCCGTAAAATTTGTGCGTTCGGTTTTCAGTAAGCGCGAACCTGTCAATATGTTATGTCTTGGTTGAGTGTTCAGTGTTATCTGTGTAGACAACGAGTCGAAAGTGTGAACTATGCACGTTGTTCTCACACACTGTTTTGGAAAGTAACCTCTGTTTGTACGATCTAAACTATCCATTGCTATTTTCTAAAACTCATAGTGATGCATTCAGAGTAGTGCAGTCGATATCTGTTGGATAGAGGGAATCATCTGATTATATTTTAAAAGCTCTTGCATCTCTTCCTCCTCAGCACTAGTTCTACACAATCATACCGCGCATCTGATATGCATTTCGAGTCAACCATTACAGTTAACGACGGCAATATGCCCAGAAAGAACTCCCAAAACCTAGAGAACTATGGCCATTCTATCTCCATCCTATCTCTACTAGGAAATAGACAGCAACCTGGCCTAAACCATTGATATTCGTCTTTAGACACATTGATCTACCTTCCGGTTTTCAAAAGATCATAGACTTTTCATCGTTTCTATACACGGGTTGAGTTGTCAAATTTGCATTCCAAAGGACAGAAATACTCTCTGAAAATTTACAAAGTTCAAGGGCGATCCATATACGTGGGGCGGTGTTAATGCCGCACACAAACATTCTAGATCTGTATTGCAAATAATAGACAACTGTTCGATTGATAGGGAAAGAGTCACTAACGAACATACAACAGCCACTTATTCGTAGATTCCCTGTTTCTTCCACCTACTCGAAGCATTTTCTCTCTTGATATCAACTGTATCTTATTTCTCAGATCCCTCACTAAACAATTGATTATTCCTCCCCAGAACGTTTGTCTACTAGATCCTCTCCTTATCTCCGTCATCCCTAGATGTCACGAGCTATAGATTCTTCAATTGAAAATCAACTACAGTTATATCTTCAGCATATGGAACGGCGAATATCATGGGTACTGTCCCTCACCCTTTGGTTAAGTAATAGAAAAACATATATAAAAATCCAAGGTCAACACACTACATTGAAATGTACGCCGTCATTATTTTGCTTCATTGTCTTCTTTGTAATAAATATTCAATGATTCAAAGAAGAGCTTTTGCCAATGATGATTAAATTAATTAAGCATTGCAGCTCTATGAAGAGAGAGCGTGACTGAATGAATTAGTAAAGACTAGAATTTAACTGTAAATTGTGTTAATGTTAATGAGATTTAGTAAAATTCTGAATGTTTTAATATAAAAAATCTGCAAAGTAATATCAGGAGTGTCAGATAATTAATAGTGTTGTATCTTCGGTAAATATACTTAACTCTCGATGGCTCCTCAATTCACTTTGCTGTGAGGATGTATGGCAATGAACTTCAGTAGTTCTGCCAGACCAGGGATTTCTTCATATTATTCAAAGTTCCTGACCGAAAGTCTTCTGGGGTCAAACAGCCAGTTGGATTTTGTCGACGCCTTGAGTTTCTCCGAGAACACGTCACTTTTGCCACAAGTAATCTCCTATAGAATAGATCACCTTTCCTGTAAGCAGCGGAATTACTGAATAAGTGATAAGCGTTTATTTATTTTCAAGTGATAGACTGAAATCCTTCGATGATGTAGCTGTTAGTGAAATAGGATGAACCGCGTTGACTTAAGATGCATATTTGAAGACAATGGCTTTAGTAGAGTACCACCAACAATATTAGATTATGTTCACTGGTAGTGAACAGCTGACACCGTAGTACATCTCCAGCGTTAGAAGTTGTGCAAAGGCAATGATAATAATAATAATAATAATAATAATAATAATAGTAATATAAATCTCCTTTTCATGGATGATATAAAGGTTTATGCGAAAAATGAGAAACAGCTTGAAAGTTTTGTACATTCTATCCGCATTTTCTCAAACGATGTAGGTATGAAATTTGGGATAGAAAAGTGCGCTATATTGAAAATGAAACGAGGAAGATTTGAGAGAAACCCGAGAATTGAAATACCAAATGGGCAAACATTAAGAGCGGTTAAAAAAGGACAGTGATATAAGTACTTGGGAATACTGGAAGCAGACGAGATAAAAAAAATGAATAAAAGAAACAAATTACCAGTAGGGAGTACACAAGGAGTGTAAGAGTAAGTAAATTATTGCAGTCAAAGCTGAATTCCAAAAATCTTATTGAAGCAATAAATTCAGATATGGAGTTGGAATTATAGACTGGACCAGAAACGATATAAAGGAACTTGACAGAAAAACTAGGAAGTTGTTGACGATGTATGAAACCCACCATCCGAAAGCTGCTACCAACCGGCTGTACTTGAGGAGAGACCAGTGTGGAAAGAAAAAGCATAGTAGAGTATTTACAGAGCATTACAGAAGAACTACTAAAGAGAGTTGATAAAGAAAGAGTGCTGAAGCGTCTAATAGGAGAAAAGGACAAGAATGAAATACAAAGAGAGCATGTCAGACAGAGGGAAGAGAAACCCCTGTTTGGCCAATTTTGGAGAGCCCCAAAATCCTGAGGTTGGTTAGAAAAGGGAAAATTTCAAAAAGAGAAATAGAGAGCATAATTGTAGCACCCAAAGATCAAGCGATAAAAACAAACAACCTGAGAAAAAATATATATGGAGAGAATGAGTCAGAAAAACGTAGAACACGTGGAACTTGGAACGAGACAGTGACACACATTGTGGAAGAATACCCCAAGCTGGCACAGGAAGAATATAAGAAATGGCGGTACGGCCAGGTTGTGAAAGTTTTACACTGGAAACTGTGTCAGGAATGGGGTTTTGAAGCTGGAAACTCGTGGTACAATCATCGAGTCGAAAGAGTAAGAGAGTTGGAGAAATGTAAGATTTTGTGGGATTTTACTATTCAGACAAAAAGTTAGAAAATAATAGACCAGGCATAACAATTGAAGATAAGGAAAAGCGAAGTTGCTTACTTATCGACCCATCATGCCTGTTTGATTCCAGGATCGTAAAGAAAGAGGAAGAAAAACAAAGAAATACAATCCTTTAAAATTTGAAATAAGAAGAATTTGGAGTATGCAGACAGTAAAGGTCGTGCCTATAATAATTGGTGCGTTGAGAACATTAAGCCAAGATATAGACAAATAGCTGAAGGAGATTGAAATAGAATGCTCGGTAGAAATCCTACAAAAAGTTTCTCTCTTAGGGACAGCAAGGAGGGTTCTAAGCACTTGAAAGACTGCTGAGAACTTGTGGATACCTAGGACACAGATAGACCGAACCTGAGCCAAAGCAAAATAATAATAATAATGGTTTCGCATTTTGGCACAAGTTCAGCAATTTCGGGGAAGTGGGTAATTCAATTACACAGACCCCAGTGATCAACAGGTACTTATTTTACCGATCCCGAAAGGTTGAAAGGAAAAGGCGACCTAGGCAGAATTTGAACTCAGAACTCAGAACGTGTAGTAGCGCTTCTGCCAGCTTACCACCATAACAACAATCAACAACAGCAATAATCATAATGATAATAATCCCTTCTACTAAAGGCACAACACTTGAAAGCTTTGGCAACGGTGTTAGTCGATTACATCGATCACAGTATTTCACTGGTACTTATTTTATCGACCGTGAAAAGATGAAAGGCAAAGTCAACCTCGGTGGAATTTGAGCTGAGAATGTAAAAAGCCGAAAGAAATGCCACTAAGTATTCTGTCCGGCGTACTCACAGTTCTGCCAGCTCGCCGCTTTACCATTACTAATTAATGTGCAGTTTCTGTATATTTTAGAGTTATGACTCACTCGCGTTAAGCTGGCGCAGGTCTTGATCCACTAAGCTCATCAGATTGGCCTAATTCTTAATATGAATCTGGATAATAAATCAGTTGATTTCTATTTTTTAAACGAATGTAGGAGGTGTAGAAGGAGTATAATGAGGAATGGTGTGAGGAGTTAATGTCAACTCAGGTACTTTTGATCCACTCTAGATAAGATAGTTCAAAAAGTTGAAGATGTGACATTGTGGTATTGTGATATTTAATATTAGCTTCAAAGACAAGGTGGCGAGCTGTCAGGAACGTTAGCATGCCGGGCGAAATGCCTAGCGGTATTTCGTCTGTTTTTACGTTCTGAGTTCAAATTCCGCCGAGGTCGACTTTGCCTTTTATTCTCGCGGGGTCGATAAATTAAGTACCAGTTGCGTTCTAAGGTCGATCTAATCAACTGGTCTTCTCCCCCCAAAATTTCGGGTCTTGTGCCTAGAGTAGAAAAGAATATTAGTTTCAAGGACATTTCATCTCTCCTCTCCGGTACCTCCTTTTTGTTTTACTTGTGTGAGTCACTAGACTGTGGCTATGCTGGAGTACCACCTTGAAGGGTTTAGTCGAGCAAGTCGACCCCAGCACTTCTTTGTTGTTTTCAAGTCTGGTACCTATTCTATCAGATTCTTTTGCTGAACGGAGAGGTGACTATCGGCGTTCATTTGGTTACGTAAGTGAATGAGCATCGATTGTCAAGCGGTGCAAGTATAATCTTTTCTACTACAGGCACAAGGCCTGAAATTTCGGGGAGGGAGCTAGTCGATTATATTAATCCAAGTGCGTAACGGTACTTATTTCATCGACCCCGAAATGATGAAAGACAAAATCGACCTCGGCGGAATTTGAACTCAGAACATAAAGGCGGACGAAATGCCGCAAAGCATTTTGCCCGGCATGCTAACAATTCTGCCAGCTTGCTGTCAAATGCACACACATAGATACATACATTGATTCATACACACACACACACACACACACACACACACACACACACACACACACACACACACACACACACACACACACACATGATGGATGTCTACTTGTTAGATGAGCATGACAATCGCTGACAGATGTGTCAACAATCCCCGTGCAAGTGTTTTCAGTCGAAAGTGGTTGGCACACCACAGCAGCTCTCACTAGCAATGCCAACAAGCCCAGCGAGGGCAATGTACCAGATATCTAGTTCGATAGAGAAGCCGGTTTTATATACGAGTTGGCCTTCTCCTAGATGGATGTCTTGAAAAAGAATAGGGGTCCCTCATTCCCAGTGGGCTTACTGCGCTCTCAGGCACTAACCTAAGTATATTTACATGCCGGCGCATACCTTCTCGGATTACATACATACATACATACATACATACATATACAGACGGGCTTCCACACAGTTTTCATCTGTGAAATTCACTCCCAATGCATTGGTCGGCCTGAGGTTATAAGTAGATGCGTGTTTATCCAACAATCTAATCAGGAGCTTTTCTCAATCTGAATGAACAATCAGTGAAACTAGTAACATTTTATTTTTGTAACAAGATTTTATTTACAATTTGCACGAATCAGTTACTTTTTTCACCTAAGTATGCTTGCCTTTCTGTAAATAGACACCAAATAACATAGGAACAGCTTTTTTTACATTCTGTGTATGCAGCGTGTGGCAGCCCTTCATCTCATCAGCACTTTTAACAGTAGGAAACAAAAGATTAACCTCATTTTCAAGTTTTATTGTAATATTTATATTTATTTTTTATTTCTCATACTCTCTCTCTCTCTCTCAGTGAGTTGGCAGGCTTGGCGCCGATGCTGATTACCCTTATCTTTAATAGTGTCTTTTCTCCTAAAAAAAAAACATAAAAACAAAAAAAAACGGCAAATATCTGAAACTCTCATCATCATCACAGCCGCCAATGGAAAGTCATCACCAGAAAACAAAACGAACAAAAACCAAAAAAGAAAAAAAAAATTATCCACAAGCGACGACCTTCACTGTCAACGGCACCACCACCTCTACTACTACTACTACTGCTACTACTACTGCTGCTGCTGTTGCTGTTGCTCTTCCATCCTCTCTTTATACTATTACTACTACTACGGGAAGTGACTTCATTTATGAATAATATTCCAGCACTTCCTGCATTTCAATTCTGCGTCCTCTTGTATTTTTCCCTTCACTTTGACTATTATGTACTAATGTAACCCCTCCTCCACTGTCTTCTCTTTTATACTTCTTTCTTTCTTTCTCCGAAACCTACACATCTCTTTTTTCCTTTACCTGTTTCAGTCATTAGACTGCAGCCAAGTTCTTCACCCAGGACTAGGTAATATTCATAATTTGCAGATGGAATGTGCAAAATGTCTTGAGTATGTAATTACTAAAGAGTTACACGGAAATATTACAATAAGTTCGGTACCCTTCATGAAGAAAATGTTAAGATTCAACATTTCTCCATTCCAATATATTATTTAGTTATTCATTTATTTCTACAAATTGTTTCCTGTTTCCACTCAAATTATCGTTTGCTTGACTCACTCCCTCAGTCGAAATTGTTGGTTTTATACCAAAATATGATACCAATATTTGCCGCAAATATTTGGTGCAGTTCAACACATGGAAATGAAAAAGTAAGAAATACATTCATGTATTTCACGGTCTGCTGGATTCCTCACATACCAAATCCCATCTGGGCCTTCTCTTGATTCCTTGCCAAGAGAGCCTCAAATAATTTCGCGGAATCTTCCTATCCCTTCTTCTCCAATATATCTGTCTCACCGTAAACAGCTGGCAAACGCGAAAAGCTACTCTGATCACTGTAACTCAACAAAGCGATAAGTCATCTGAACGTCTTTTGAAGTATTCTCAAAGTACAGGCATGGAGCCTTTGTTAAAAGCAAGAACGCTCAAAAGAATATGTTCTGCAGCAGGTTCGATATTTATATATTTTATCTTTTACTTCCTTCAGTGATTGGATTTCGGGTATTCTGATGCACCACCTTGATGGGTTTTAGTCGAACAAATTCCACCCTCTGGAACTTATATTTAGAATGTTTAGCACTTAACGGTTTGGTAAAAGACACAATAGATAAGTTACAAGCAGGTAAACAAACTAATACCGGTTGTGAAGCGTTGGTTGCTGGGGAAAACGCCAAGACCCGCTCACACACCCACACATAGCTACATACATACATATTCATACAGATATATGTGTGTGTGTGAGTATATATATATATATATATATATATATATATATATATATATATATATATATATATATATAATATACAAGAATAAGGGCAGGGAATCGTCAATTAATAATAGAATTAATAATTAACAATTTTGCCAAGTAGTTCAGTATGAAAAAACCTTTATCGGTAAAACCATTTATCATCATAAATATACAGGGATTAGCATTGAGTTGCTTCTCCAACATACTGAAAATTTAGAAATAGCAGTCAAAGAACTACTGATTCTAAACTGTATATAAAATATGGGTGAAAAATTGAATATTGAGTGTATTAACGGAAAAAACCCCTGAGGTTTGGAGAGAAATATCTATTAGAAAACACAAAATACTCATTATCAACGTGGTGTACTTGAAACGAAATGATAGCAAGTCTCGAGTGACAGCTTTAATACTCTGACATTTCAACTCTGGAATCTATGACCTTTCGTATAAAGGAAAGCATTTTCATAAATCGTATGTCTTTTGCCTGAATTTTGTTATATTTTCCTGATAAAAACTTTCGGCTGTCTACTTAACCTCGACTTAATGAAACCGCTCCTGGCAAACCGTTTTATATTCTATTCAAAAGAACTGAAGATTCGTAAAGCAGCCGGACCTTAATACGGGCATATACTTCATCATTGTGCTCTTTCGAATGCTAGAGATATTGTAATTGGCATGTTCACTGTACTTTTTCATTTAATCATTATACATTTTTCTTTTATTTATTTTAATCACTGGACTGCAGCCATGCTGAGGAGCCGGGTTGAAGGGTTTAGTCGGACAAATCGATCCCAGTACTTATTTTTTAATGTCTGGTGCTTATTCTATCGATCCGCTAATTTACTAGGACGTAAACAAACCGACACCGGTTACCAAGCGATGGCGGGGTTACAAAGACATGCATACATAACACACACACACACACACACACACACACACACACACACACATATATATATGCGTATATAAGTGTGTGTGTGTGTGTGTGTGTGTGTGTGTGTGTGTGATATATATATATATATATATATATATATATATATATATATATATATATATATATATATAGGCCCGGTCGTGACTGTATGGTAAAAAACTTGCTTCCACATGATTCTGGGTTCAGTCCCACTGCGTCACACCTTGGGAAAGTGTCGTCTACTAAAGTCTCGGGCCAACCAAAACCTTGTGAGTGGATTTGGTAGACGGAAACTGAAAGCTCGTCGTATATACAACCATCTATTCATGTGTGTCTGTGTTTGTACCCCACCATCGCTTGGCAACCGACGTTGGTGTGGTTACGTCCCCGTGACATAGCGGTTCAGCTGAATAGCCCGATAGAATAATTACCAGGGTTACAAAGAATAAGTTCAGGGGTCGATTTTCTCGACTAAAAGGCAGTGCTCCAGCATCGCCCTAGTCAAATGACTGAAACATGTAAAATAATATATACATACATATATATATATATATATATATATACACACAACGAAAGGCTTCCACTCAGTTTCCACGTACCAAATTACAAGGCAATTAATAAAGCATTAACCACAGAGCGAAAAATCAAAGAGAATCTGAACGGAAACTAGTTTGTTGAGAATTTCCTACTTATAACTAACCACGGCATATAATTGATCAGAAAACCCAGCATTTCTTCATCCGGCCAACTTTATGCATAAATTATGTGTATATATATTCCTGTCTTTCCATCCAGTTATGGATAGATACATGCATAAACGCACGCACACACACACACACACACATACACACACACACACACACACACACACACACACACACACACACACACACACACACACACATGAACTTAATAGGAAAATAATGATTACCGATAGTAGGCCACAGGTTTATAAAGGAAGGCGAAATGAGATTGGGTGACATTTATTTTTTCTTTAATGAGACAGTAACTACTAAATAAAGGTGAAATAATGTACAGACACACACTCTCCGTCTGTAACTTTCTCCCCTATATATATATATATGTGTGTGTGTGTGTGTGTGTACACACACGGAAAAAGTATTAATACTAAGTGACAATCATTATATCCAACTCAATGTGAATGTATTGTTAGAACGCCGTAATAGTGTGGTATTCCTCTTGAGAAACTCTCTCATATAGACGTATAATGCTACGAAGCATAGCTATATCGGCATCAGTCGAGAAACTGCAGCACCAGTAGCAGAACAGCTAGATCACGTAATTCCAGCATGTTTTGAAATGTGGCCAGTATGCAATGAGGGGATGCCTACTGCTGATGAAACGCGGTCGCACTGAAATAACGTGATCTAGCAATTCCACTAGTGCTACAGGATGATAAAAAGATTGCTATTCGGCATCAATACTATTCCTGTCGCTAATATTTAATTTTCTCAGAGGCTGCCGGCTCTTTGCGACATCCATGATTGAATAATCATTGTTTTCCTATATATCAGGGGCAGCCAGAGTTGGCTAGGATGCTACGAGTTGATACTTGCTGCTGATGGACAAACGTGCTGAATTCACGTGACCTGGTTTTACATACACGTACATGTGTGTATGTATGTATGTGTGTATGTGTGTGTGTGGATGCGCGTGTTAGGTGTGTTGCACTCACGATTGCGAGATCGTGGTTTCGATTCCCAGACTGGCTGCAAAACACTTCTTTTCATGTTGGTCCAATCCACTCACCTGTAACCCTGCAACGGACTAGCCTTCCGATCAGAGAGAAATAAGGTGATTAAAATCAAAATAAGCAACAAGGATATCCAAAGTTAATGCAATACGATCGTTTCATGCGACTCCATTTATCTAGGCAATGTGAACATTACATCAAATGTAAAATGCAAAGCACGTCTCAAATGCACAAAGACAGAAATTTATTGTAATTACATTTCAACAGCAGGACATATTTTTATAACTACATTTAAACTCTCCAAATAGAAAGGAAGAATACAAAAAAACCATTTTGACCTAGCCAGACCATACCCTTAGAAACTATTGTCCCTATATATATATATATATATATATATATATATATATATATATATATATATATATATATATATATATATATAAGGGCGCAATTGCACGTGATTAATATATCGTACTCCCGAAAGGACATATTCACGGGTTTCACACTTCCGGCTTTTTAAACGATCAGGCAGATTTAGAATTCGGTTTTCACGAAAGACACTTTTCAACTTGGTATGTTTAATCGGTCTTTTCTCAAATATGTTGCACCTTGGGCATTATATTAACGACAGGAATGAATACAGTGGTGTAGATTTACCAAAAGCTCTTCTCCAATAACCCACATTTTACCTTAGTGTTTTTTTTACTTCTTCTTCGATGCATTATACACTGTTAGTTCATGTATCGTTTTTACGCTTACTCCGCTATTTCCATTAATTTATTGTGTCACATAAAGACATATCTTTCTGGCGAAGAGTGCTACTAGAAACACTGGACTTTTCCTCTTCACTATTTGAACTATTTTTTTCTAAGCGCCAAAGCAGGCCTTCAGACCCGTAATCTTACATTTTCTCAACCACACGTCCGTGCCTCTGCTCTGTTTGTCTGTCTATATATCTATCTATCTATCTATCTATCTATCTATCTATCTATCTATCTATCTATCTATCTATCTTTCTATCTATCTTTTCTTTTCCACTTTATCCCTCATCAAAAATCTGTCACGATGCCTGTCAATATATTTCTCAATTCTGCATTTGGTTTGTCATCCTCTTTATCGTTTCTCTCTCAACTGATCTGTTTACTTGTCAATCTGTTTTCCTCCCAAACTATCTAGCTTCCTGCCTAACTATTTATAATGTTTGGTCTATTAATATATCTATTTTTTTCTAATTTAATTCGTTTCTATTAATTTTATTTAATCGTGTAGGAAATTAAATTCGATGAGACGGAAGAACAGATGAATAAGCAAGAAATAATCGAAAACTGAAAGAAAAAAAAAAAAGAATTAAAAATCCTTACAAAATGTTTGCTGAGATATGATTTTTTGGTAATAAATTATTTCGTTCAGTAGTTGTTGATTGAGAGCTGTTTTCATATAATATTTTAAGTATTAAAAATTAATATTAATTTTACTTTGTATTTCATTTAGGTTTCGTTTTCGCGATTTTTTTCTTAAATATGTTATCTTTTTATATTATTTAGTATTCATAGTTAATGACTGCTATTCCAGTGATACTACAATGAAGAGTGTAGAACTTCGTAAGCCATATCTAATCAAAATCTTATAATCAGGAGAGAACCTAGTTTAAAAAAACAGTGAAATTGGATAAGAATTAGAAAGAAAAAAAAATGAAAGCAGAAAAAGTAAAAGTATTAAATCAGTATAGGAAATGCTTAAATTGTTATGAAAATCTTTCTAAATTAAATGAGAAATTTCAGGGATTTAAATATGCAATAAATTTAATTTTCTAGTTCTGTTGATTAGAAAATTATCATTATGAAACACAAATCTAATAATTGCTTTCTTTGCCTCAGATACCATTCCATTATCTTTCAAATGTATTTCGTAAAGCGAAAGCAGTCAATTTTATTTCAGTATATTGATAATATTAATTTTACCAATTAGAGGAAAAATAATCGATTTGAGAAAAAAGTGAACCAACAGTTACTGACTTGTATGTTCCTATTTGTTACACAGCTCAGTTAATTGTTACACAGCTCAGTTAATTAGGTACTAGTTTTTCTCTGAATGTTAGGAGAGATAGTCTACCATGCTATTCAAGGCTGGTGGAATTTATCTGTACACACCATTAAATCAGAATTATGATGAACGTTTCTATCACAGGCACCAAGGTACAAACCTGAAAGAAAAGGTAAGTCAATGAAATCGATATCAGCGCATAATTGTTACTTTATTTTATCGACCTGGAAAGATGGACAACAAAATTGATCTCTGCGGGATTTGAGCTGGGTTTACAGTATACTTAGTAAAACCAATAAAGACAGACTATCTCCGATCGCCTGCTACGTACGATTTCTTTTATTGGCCACACAGGCCCAATACAGAGGTGACATTAGAAGGACAGACAAGCGAACATGCAGTGTGATTACAATGAAAATGACAAATATAATGAAATCTGATGGGTGTTTAAAAATTTTACAGAAATCGATAAAAATTGAAAATTCCCATTTTGTATATACTGTACCACCTCCACCCTCCCTAGCAGCAATAACATCCTTTCAGACCAAATCTGGGTTAGGACAGTTACCATGCTTGTGACCTCACTCCAATTGTTCTCTACCTGGAAATCCGGACCAAATCAAAGCCCTAGCTGTCCAACGTCCCACAACGTTATTGGACGGCATCGACTTTCCCCCTCTTTCCGCCTCCTATGTACTTCACGTACTTCTCTTTACTTATAGTGACTATGTTATTCCAGTCGTCACGTGGGAGGGGTGTATCATTATTACTAATTCCCTACATCTCCCCATTTAAGTTTTTCGTAGGAAGTGTCATTTTAATTAGCAATAATTTTTTTTTATTCACCCAACTTTCCTTTTTTTAAGATTTTATTTCGTACATTTTAATATTTTTTGCGCTTGGCATCTATTTTCAGGAACTCTGGTATGTTTTCTTTTCTTCTCATTTGTACAACCATTCCAGCGGTTCCGCCAACTTCTCAGTTTGAGACGGTAGGGCATGGCTGCTTGGACGTTGGGGATTTGGCAGGGCTGACTGAACATTGAATCTGTTTTGGTGACACTACTTTTAGGTACTGTAGGCTAACACGCGCACACACATACACAGTACGTGAACGCGGCGAAATATTCACAGAAAGACATAGAAAGAGGAAGTCAGAGAGAGAGAGAGAGGGGAGAGAGGGGGAGAGGGGGGAGAGAGAAAGGGGGAGAGAGAGGGAAAGACAGTGAGAGTGAAAGAGAGAAAGAGAGAAAGAAAGAATGAGATGGAAGAACGAGAAAGTTATATTTACATATATATGACGGGTTTTTGTTTAGTTTCTGTTTAACAAGTCATTGGCTAGCTCAATAAGTGCTGCACTTTGAATGCGTGTCTTCTTCAAGAGACACGTGTTCAAGGTGCAGCACAATCGGATCGAACACAGAACCATCCGGCCGCAAATGAAACCTCTGGACCTTAAGGCTACGCCAGTGTTTTTCTGACTTTAACTCTTTCTATAAGGAGTGTATGAAAAGTCTTGAGCCTCAAAACAACAAAGCATGGTACAAGACGTCAAGGCTCAAAGGACTTGACGGCTCGGAACTTTTCATATACCGCTCGTATTTATACATGTATTTAAGGTATCTACATAAAACACGATACATTAGGTCAGGTAACATTATTTGGCTATTATCATGTCGTCTCAAAAGGTATGTGTTCTTCTAAG
>NC_142932.1:22651885-22659385 GCF_046866305.1 Octopus bimaculoides | reverse complement strand
ATATTATTTCAAATTGTTATAAGCTGCACCTGGCTGTTTTATTCATGTACTGACGTCCAGTTAGATATATAAGAAACTATTTTCAAATGATATTCGCCAGCCAAGGTATCAACCAGTGAACTAGTTCTATTACATTAAAGCTTTGTTGCATAACTACTTGCTGTAACTGACACGCACTTAATGTTCACACAAGCGGTAACTCAGTACGGCGTTGGAGGAGAAGATTAGCTGCTAACGTTGTTAACTGTTTTCCAAATCCGCTGCAGATTGAAATGCTTGTATTTTTGCTTCTGTATTATATCAGATGAGTAGGCACAGTAAGGCTGAATGGTTAAGAAGCTTGCTTCGCAACCACGAAGTCCCGGGATCGATCTTACTGTGTAGTATGCTGGGGTAATGTAACTTTTTATAACCTCGATTCGATCTATATTTTTTTTAGGGAAACTGGGTACGTGGAAACTGTATAGGGACTTATCGGGCGGATTGTATGTTTAATTCGAAACATGTGGACTTGTCAATTATTCAATACATCAGGCTGATTCTGTTAAAGAATTATGGTAAGGGCACGCGTGTTTGTAGAAAGCTCACTCACATGTTAATTCAGGAGCAGGTAATTCAGTTGTTCATCGACTAAATACTCATTGGCAAACGGAGATCCACTACCTCCACTATATATTTTCTGCATACACATATAATATAATATAACAATGCTGTTGTTGTTTGTTCCTTCTCGAGCCATACCTGGCTCATAAGGGCTGTTTTCCCAGTTTCATTGGCGTATAGGTTCCCCAACTGGACGGGACGCCGGTCCGCCGCAGGTGAACTGCTAGATGCAAGAGTAAAGAGTGAGAGAAAGTTGTGGTGAAAGAGTCAGCAGAAGTTCGCCATTACCTTCTGCCGGAGCCGCGTGGAGCTTAGGTGTTTTGCTTATAAACACACACATCACCCGGTCTGAGATTCGACTGCGAGTCCGCTGCTCTAACCACAACGCCATGTGCCTCCACATAAAATAACAATAGTAATAAAAATAATAGGAATGTGTGTATGTATGTATGTATGTATGTATGTATGTTTCTTCCAGTTTTTAATTATTATAAATCTTCCACCGAGGAGGGAGCCGGTTTCCAACAAAGATACAAGGCTCCATCTTTGGGATGTAGTTAACACAGACAAATTCACATTTGGAACTTGAGGAAAGTCTTGCATATTTTTGCTGTTGCACTCACAGATTGCACTTATAATGTATGAATTAGCCGGTCGATTCTAGCCTTCAAAGTGTAGTGGTCTTGTGTCCAATTCTTTGTGCAACACCGTACGTATCGTGCATGTCTTGTAAGTCCACTTTCACGATCTGGTTGACGTGTTGAATTTTGCGGCCTGCGATTAAACATTTCCTGCACTGTTGCCATATTCTCCGCTGATAGGGATCGGTGGCCACTTCTTCTTGCATCGTTCACAGAACTCGTGGTCATCAGCTTTGCATGATAACTTTTTATTATCTCCGGACGTAGTGTTGCATGCTTACCTATCCATGCACGCCACCACCATCTCTGAACCAAAACAACGGAATTCCACACTTCATAGCGTGCTGCTATCTTAGCTCGCTCCTGAACAGTCAAGCGACCGACCAACTGGAAAATAAGAAATAAGACAATAAGAAATCATCATTAGAGTTGTTTGCTTAAAAAAATGTTTTCGTTATGACTTTGACTTCAGTGATGCTAAAAATTCTATAAGCAATTTCTAATGCCTAGTTACTTTCCACACACATCTGTGTGTGTATATATATATATATATATATATATATATATATATATATATATATATATATATATATATATATATATATATATATATGCATATATATATGTATATATATATATATATATATATATATATATATATATATATATATATATATATATATATATATATATATATATATATGCATATATATATATATACACGCTCACATATATGTTTACGTGAATTATATATATATATATATATATATATATATATATATATAGAGAGAGAGAGAGAGAGAGAGAGAGAGAGAAGGAAATACTGAAAGAGGGAAAGAGAGAGGAAGGTAGAAAACTGAACAAAAGCATGTAAATAAACGTTGGCAAGGGAGGGTGTTTCTGTACACAGAACAGCAAAATATGTTTGCTTTTGAATGGACACATAATACTGTTGTTCGTTATAATAGAAGTTATCTGTTTGTATATCAAGGTATACAACGTTATACCATCACTAGCTTCCACAGATTTCAATGTTTACTTTATGCACATGAAAGAATGATATTAAATCGAGTGAAAACTGTACAAAAAATATTCAAGATATATATATATATATATATATATATACATACACACATGATTTTATGTATGTGCGTGTGCGCGTTGTGTGTGCATATGTTTGTGTGAATATGTATATATATGTGCGAATATGTATGAGTATATTTGTGTATATATTTATATATACACACAAATTTATATATACATATATGCATATATCTATATATATATGTACATACATATATGAATATATACAATATATACATATAAGTATATATACATAATATATATATATATTCATGTACATAGACATACACACACACGCACATATATATGTATATGCGTGTATATATATGTGTGTATCTGTGTGTGTATCAGTGTGGTAAGATGGTTGCTTACCAAGCACATGGTTCCGTGTTCAGTCCCACAGTGTGGCATTGAGGCAAATGTCTTCTACTATAGCATCGGGCCGACCATAGCATTGGGTAGTGGATATATATATATATGTATATATATATATATATATATATATATATATATATATATATATATATATATATATATATATATATATATATATATGTATATATACATATGTACATATATATGCATATATATATATATATATATATATATATATATATATATATATATATATATATATATATATATATATATATATATATACATATATATATATATATATATATATATATATATATATATATATATATATATATATATATATCATCATCATCATCGTTTAACGTCCGCTTTCCATGCTAGCATGGGTTGGACGATTTGACTGAGGACTGGTGAAACCGGATGGCAACACCAGGCTCCAGTCTAATTTGGCAGAGTTTCTACAGCTGGATGCCCTTCCTAACGCCAACCACTCAGTCAAAACATTATTATAAAATATGGTAATTAATCATATATTAATTAATATCGATTAATTATCAGGAGGCCAGCACATCTAAAGAATCAAAGAGATTCAGAAATAGTATCTGCAATCTCAGGGGATTAAGGTACATTTTTAAAAATAACGTTGACCACTAACGTGGACATTTAATGTGCTAGAAATAGATCACATCTTGTGTCTATTAAGACCTAAATTGTTCTCAACATGAAATATGAAATATATAAAGATATATATCTAAAGATATATATAAAGATATATATAAAGATATATATATAAAGATATATGACACAAAATGTATACATATATATATATATATATATATATATATATATATATATATATATATATATATATATAGCAATAAGAAAATGGAGAGGAATAGGTGGTAGTCATCAACTTGCAGACATTGTATTGTGTCAATTTACCTGTTTATTTGTTTACTAAAAGGACAATAATAACAATATACAAACATATGCGACATATTATGTCATATTAGTAATTAGAAAAGGACATCTAGTGTCAGAAAATGGGATAATGACTTACAGCTGTATCAGTCTAGGTGACATGCTTCATTCTATCTATATAACTCCAGTAGGCTGAAGTAATTAATAGATGAAATAGATGAAATAGAGGTACATGGATGATACTCTAGGCGTCTTCAGAGATTTTATAAAGTTCATAAGGTTAATTTAAAATATCCAAATATAAAAATATAAAATCCGTAAAAGCTCCCATATACATGCATTCTTTAACATATATAGATGTACATAAATAAACATAATTACATAAATACATATATGTACATTTAAATGTACATACACAAATGTCTATACATGCACACCAATAAGTCAATTATTATTGTTATTATACGTGAGGAGGACACACACACACACACACACACACACACACACACACACACACATATATATATATATATACCCACCCACATATACATGCATACATGCACATATGTATACATAAACATTTCCGTACATGTTCCCTGGTACATACGCATTAGTTGCGTTTGGAATGGAGGACTGGTGCAGCGGTTCGTATCGCTATATTTCCAATAAAATGTCCAAACCCATATATATATATATATATATATATATATATATATATATATATATATATATATATATATATATATGGCCGTAAAGCCTTTTCTGTTTGTTTTCCTGTCTTGTTTTTTGTCCGCCACTACATTCCTCCATGGCAAGATTTAATTTGTGTATACAAATTTAATTTGCGGTCCATGGGAAGAGCCTTTTTAATGATGCGTCCTGCCTAGCTCTTCGAAACGCCGGTGTTAAAACGGAGGTAGCTGATGAAGTAGAATGTTCTCTATGTGGCTTGTGTGTTTTCCCGTCTACGTTTTGTTTGCAATGTCCTGTACCTAGATATGCACCTATACATACAGGTGGATGTCGGTACGCACATACCTGTACGTATATATGCATATACTCATTTACTATTTGTTTATATATATATATATATATATATATATATATATATATATATATGTGTGTGTGTGTGTGTGTGTGTGTGTGTATGTGTGTGTGTGTGTGTGTGTGTGTGTGTGTGTATTTACATCAGAAACCTATGGGGTACGCAACGTATCAGTTATGTTTGTAATGGAGGAATTTATATAATTAGTTCGTGAGAATTCTAACAATAATATCCAAACTTCTATGAACCTGTAATGAGTTACTCCATTATTTTTCTGCTTATGGAGTAGTTGGAATTTTGCTGGTAGTGGGGAGGGGTTATTTTTGCTGTTCAGTCCCCTCATCTAATTGGTCATCTATTGTTTTAAAATGTCTTGGCTTGGCTACGGTTGGACAACCATTAACCGGTCAAATGAGTTAGGCATGAATATATATATACATACACATACATATACATTCATATATATACGTACACATATACGCACAAACACAAACATACATAAATGCTCACATACCTATATATACCTATATAAATGTAGTGTATATAAATAACACAAAGACTAAACAAATTATCGGAAAGTCTATATGCGGATATAAATATTCGTATGTATATATACACACATACACGACCAAACTACAATAAGGAGCAAAGCAACAAAAGAATAATACAGCAATACTATAAAACTGATCGTATATATCTTCTTGGTATGTTGTCGTTAAACGCTAAGATTACGTCTTATAGAGAGAGAGAGGGGAGGGAGAGAGAGGGGGAGGGAGAGGGGAGGGAGAGAGAGGGGGAGGGAGAGGGGAGGGAGAGAGAGGAGGGAGAGAGAGAGGAGGGAGAGAGAGGGGGAGAGAGGGGAGGGAGAGAGATAGAGGGGAGGGAGAGAGAGAGAGAGAGAGAGAGAGAGAGAGAGAGAGAGAGTAATATGCTCTTTTTACTATCCTCGTGTAAGCGAAAGCAGGGTATCTGGTGAGCTGAGAGGTCATTTGTATAGGAGAATTTGTTCAAAGAGTTTGGCACGCATCCGTTTTTCAGTTGTCCTAGCCTTATGAGACGGCGCAAAGTCTTGTCTGTCGAGGACCTCACAACTTTCTCCAACACCTCTGTGTAGACAGCAACATTGACTTTTAAACCCCGTGAAAAAAGTGATGAAGCATGACATTTCCCTCGTTGTTGACGACTCCCATCATAATTGCTGGGAACTTAGTATGCATGTCCGTTGGAAACTCATTCGGGTCTCTGCATAACCATCTGTCGTTCTTTCGGTTTACCTTTTGGTCCTGATCGAAGTTTTTCTCATCGAAAGAAAGCCTGTTGATATTTCGACTTGTATAGCAAATGCTTTATTCGGATCGAACGATTCTCTTTTGTCACATCCGACATAAATTGACCCCCTCCGTATCTCATATGATTTGTACCGAATGTTTTGATGGTGCATTCTGAAAATTTGAGGTCATTTGCAATGTCTGTGATGGACGTTCCGGAGTGTTTACCGATTTTCTGTGTACAAAGTTATGTGTTCTGATGGTTTTAGGACTTTGTGCTTGGGTTTTGTGTTAAGTTGCTGAGATGTTGGATCCTTGTCAGCATCTTCCAGCGCTTTTCGAACTTTGATACCGAAGGATCGGGCAACTTTCACGAAGCGAACCCTCTCTGTATCACTGTGCAGCATTTTTAAGTCAACGATTACAGCGTGTCTTTTCATTTGCTGAGTTAACCTGATGTCTGACATTACCTACTTGAAAAATAAAGTAATGAAAGTTACAAGTATGTTCGAGCTCTTACAAGAGGTGTCTTCAAAAGACCGACGCACCCTTATATATTTAATTCTTTCTCCACGGTAACTGCAGTGAATTCGCATTTAGAAATTGAAATATGTCATAAACATATTTTAACTAACTTAAAGTTCACTTATGCCTTAACACTGCTTGGCACTGATACCAACGAATTTCTTCCGACCTTGTGGCCTAACAGCGCGGATCAGTCAATGCTGTTGACTATGTTTTAGTTAAAGCTACGGTCTTAAATCTTTTCAGAGCTACCTCTCTTCAGTATTTCCCATTGATAAGCATTAGTAATTATGAGTAGTAAAATAGCAGCAAGGTTAATGAAACTATTATGGCAGAGACAATTCGATGGGAACTCAATTGTTGCAGCGAAAATGGAAACAAATGGTCTACCAAGGGATGAGAAGCTCATTCTTAGCGATGCAAATTCTCTCACACACCGTTAGTGACTTCACACCCAATAACTGGACAAGCGAAAAAAAAAAGTGATCTTGAGATGTGAAAGAACAAGGATGGAAAAAAAGTTGTAGAAGTGTTAGAATTTGAGCATAAATTAGAAATAGAAAAAAATTGTTGGAATGTCGGATATTCCTTTTGAGAGCATGGTGGTGCAAACTCTTCACTCAAGCTTCACACCAATGAGTTCATGTTTTATTTGGCCAAGAGCCACTTCTAACAACAAATGCTCATCTCTTTTGTCAATTCTTCTGTTATCTTTTGAATGCAATAATATATTTTTTGTGAGGTGCCAAAATAAAAAAAAAAGTTATTTCTTCTAATTTGTTTTTACCTCTTCTAATCAATTTCGCATCGATTATTGACTAATTGAGTCTTTACCAACTCGTTAGGAATTATTTCCTGTATAACCAGTTTATCCTGACAGTAAATTAATTAGGCTAAAAATAAAATAGGAAATTGATAACAGAAATTTTACTTTGAATGATATAAGACAAAAGGGGGAAAAATGAAACCAAGCCAACAAGGGCTTAATGTACATGTCTACATATCGCGCTACTTTACAATGTGTTAACATTTGAGC
>NC_142932.1:22609385-22636885 GCF_046866305.1 Octopus bimaculoides | reverse complement strand
AATCACTGTCTTGAAATTTCTACTTCCTACGCAAAACATGCAGAGAAGACAGGCGCACATACATTTACGTGCGCGCACACACACACACACACACACACACACACACACACACACACACACATACGTATATTCACAAATAAGCATTCACGTATGAATAGGCAGAGCATACACACGCACGTACACAAATATGTATGTGTCTGTGTGCATGTAAATTCATGCATATCTATCTATCTATCTATCTATCTATCTATCTATCTATCTATCTATCTATCTATCTCCCTCTCTCTCCTCTCTCTCTCTCTCTCTCTCTCTCTCTCTCTCTCTCTCTCTCTCTCTCTCTCTCTCTCTCTATATATATATATATATATATATATATATATATATATATATATATATACATATATATATTCCTGCATACTTATTCAAAGACACACACACTCACACACACACACACACACACACACACACACACACACACACACACACACACACACACACACACACACACACACACACATATATATATATATATATATATATATATATACATATGTAAATCTGTATATAAATATATGTATATATTTATGTCTGTGTGTGTGTGTATAGACACACACACACACACACACACACACACACACACACACACACACACACACACACATCTTACACTATTTCTACTTATATATATTCCTACTTTTATATATTTATATCTGCGTGTTAAATATATAGTCTTTTCCCGGTACAGTTAATTATGCGTTGAGTATGTGTTTGCGAGCATGTGCTTGTATCTGCTTGTGTGTATGTATGTATAAACACGTGTGTGAATCTGTTTGAATGTGCATGTGTATGAAAGTGCGTGTGTATGTTTGTGTGTGTGTATGTGTGTGTGTGTGTGTGTGTGTGTGTGTGTGTGTGTAGACAATGTACGCGTGTGCGTTCTTTCTAAATGTTAAAGGTAAGGAGATTACACAATTTTAACGAAAACTGATCGTGGATTAAGTACGTAGCTTGTAAAATAAAAATCGGTTTGGTTCATGTCATGTGTTTATTGGCTCTATGTTATGTAAGAAGTGAACTTGTTTGATACGTGGCTGTTAAAATTAGATGTATGGGGAAAACGGAAGTTATTATATTCATTTTGTATAAAATCTGGATTTTTTTTTTTACCGTCGCTTATTGTAATATTATAACTGCCTGCGAAAACCGTGAAAATGGCACGAGTTTCGCCAGTGAGAAGTGAGATTTGTCTTTGGTTATTGCGATGGTGAAGACAACGGCGAATGACACGCAAAATGATCGATAGATAGATAGATAGATAGATAGATAGATAGATAGATAGAAGGAGGGAGAGAGAGAGGGAGAGAGCGAGAAAACACTGAGGGATGGATAGATGGACGGCAAGTTGAGATACACATACACGTGTACACGACACACACACAGACACACACAAACACATATATATGCATATAGACATACACATACACACTCACACACACATATAGATAGATAGATAGATATAGATATATATGTAAATACATAATACATATATTCTTTTATTCTTTTATTTGTTTCAGTCATTTGACTGCGGCCATGCTGGAGCACCGCCTTTAGTCGAACAAATCTATCCCAAAACTTGTGCTTTGTGAGACTGATTTGAATTACTTCCCTTAACACGACGTAAAAGTAGGTAGGAACATACTAATGCATACATATAAAGATAATCTTATATTATAAAAGACAAGCGGATCTCCGTGTTTCTCTGTCCATCACGACCTATATAAAAGGAAGGGAAAGAAGGGGTGGGATCAAAATATATGTCACAATGTATCAATGTATTTTCAGAAGGAGGGGGAGGTGAAAAAGTTGTTGATAAGAGAGAAATACAGCGAGAGATAGATAGATAGATAGATAGATAGATAGATAGATAAATAGATAGAGATAGATAAATAGATAGATAGATAGATAGAGAGAGAGAGAGAGAGAGAGAGAGAGAGAGAGAGAGAGAGAGAGAGAAGAGGGAGTGTGTGTGCGTGTGTGTGTGTGTGTGTGTATGTGTGTGTGTGTGTGTGTGTGTGAAAAATAGACTGATAAGCAAACTACTGTCATCATCGTAACTAACAAGTTTTGAAAGATATATAGTTATTTTTGTTGTTGTTTGCGTGTGAGTTTATGTGTATGTTTCTGTGTTTACGTGTATTTGTGTGTGTTTGTGTGTGCAAAAGATAGATGAATAGGCAGACTTTTGTCACCTTAGCAACTGTCAAGTTGTGATTTAAAACGCGGGAATTTTAAGCCCAATATAACGGAATGCAAACTTCAAAAACCCAGTATATATATAAAATTTGAAAACCCTAAAAGAATAGGTGCAAGCGCTAATTTATAAAACATGTGACATATGAATAAAAATCTGTAAATGTACAACCTTCTAGATATCTGAGTACTTGATTATTTTTTCTAATATATATATATATATATATATATATATATATATATATACTAGGAGTCATACCTGGCGTTGCTCGGGATTTAAATGGCATAGTTTGTATACATAGTACAGTTAAGTTAAAACATGTGATACGGGGAAGTGCAGCATTGACGACAAAACATTTGTAGAGTAAATGAAGGACTAATTCAACTAAGTGACATGTCATGCGCCTTTTGGGAAGATTCCAGGCCCTAATCTTTTCATAGAAAAGTTATTGTGTGTGTATGTGTGTGGTGGTGGTGTGTGTGTATATATGTGGGGATTATGGGCTTTTTGAACGCACCAAAAAGCTCTCAGTGAATCTACTCTCCTTTGCGGCTGTTGGCGCTGCCGCTACCAGGCTGAACAATCAGCAGACATAAGAACTACATTTATCTGATAAATTAGCCTGTGGGTGCGCTCAATAGCACCACATGAAGGAAATTTACATGAAAGAAATGATGTGGTCAGCTTGCATCAGCTGTACATGCAGCATTTTGTGAGTGCCTAATTGAAGTCTCATGTGACAATTCATTTGCTCTCCGTCTTTTCAATTTCTTTGCTACCGCTGTTTTTCGACCAATGGAGGATCTCTTCTTTGGAGACATTATGTCAAAAAAAAAAATGACGTAATAAACTCAGATGACAATTGTTCGCTAATAATGAAATGTCAATAAAAAAGATAAATAATATCAATAGCTTATCAGATTTAAAGAAATACATACAATGAACTGAGATGACATTATGTTAATAATTAAATTCCAATAAAAAACATTAATTAATATCAATATTTTAAAAAGATGAAAAACGTTCAACGGAAATGGTTTTACTTAGTAACACACCTAAACGAATTAATCACGCTGGATGTAAGAGAGACAATTAATTTCTGAAAGTTACTTTGCAAAAAATTACCTACCTTCTCCACAGTAGCTATACGTACCCTGAGAAAAGGGGTTTTCTACCCCCAGAGGCCCCATTACACATTATGTGAAAACTTTTAAGAGTCTAAAACTATTTCTGGAACATAAGCAATCTATGTAGCCAGTTCGGAGAAAATCGGTTGCGAACTTTCAGGAGTTATGCGGGTTTACACACACACACACACACACACACACACACACACACACACACACACACACACACACACACACACACACACACACACACACACACACACACACGCACACATACACACACATACATAGCTGATCTTTACAACCGTAAGATCCACATTTACATCTTTTATGCTCATCAGGGAATATGCTACTTTCTATTAAAAAACTATAGGTATATTCAGTCAGGACAGATGTTAGTGTTTTATACATTGTTGTTAAGCAGGTCATGGGTCTATAATTTTTTGGTTCATTTGTTTCTTCATTTTTTGGAAGTAGAAATTTTATCCCATTAACTAGCCAAGAGGAGATCATCTTAGGTTGTTGCAAAACATTGTAAAGTTTTGTTAGCAGTTCATGGCTCTCAGAGAAGGCATTCAACAAGAAGTTAGGAATTTTATCCTTTCCTGGAGACTTCCATTTGCTTGACTTCCTGAGAGCAGATCTTATATCTTCTACCTTGACACCCTCCCACTTTTGCTCCTCTAAGGAGTCTAAGTCTGTAGATATTCTATCAATCCAAGGGGCCTTTTCATTGTGTGTTTTTTCTTCTGCCCAAATTTTATTCCAAAATTCCTGCACTTCTTTTGATGGAACAAACTTTACTGTAACTGGTGTTTTCCCTATATTCCTGTAAAAAGTTTTGGGGTTATTTTTGAACATGTCCTTGAAGAATCTAATGCGCTTTCATACCTTGCTATGTGGGCAGCTTTAGCACATACCTTTTGCTTGATGGTTTCTATGGTGGAATCAATGTCAAGTATGGTTTTCATATTATATATTTTCCTGTCTGCTAAACCACTAGATTCAGAGAAATAGTTAAAATATATTTTGGAAATTGTAATTAAATACATTTTCGTAAAAAAAACAAAAATCCCGTTTTGTTGGGATTATAGTATGCGTATGACATTACCAGTGAGCAGGTGACGAACTTGCAGATCGTTAGATCGTTGGAGAAATGCCTTCTGAGATATTTGTTCTCTTTTGTTTTTATTACGTTCTGAGAAGAAATCCCGTTGAGATCAACTTTGTTTTGCACACCCTCAGTATTGATAAAATGAAGCGCCAGGCAAGTCCTGGAGTCATTGGTATCGATTATATCCATTGTCTAAAATTATTGGTCTCAATTAGTAACAACTATCAGTGAATAGAAACATTCCTGATGCACTAAATTCTAATATAATTTTGTAATAAATGTCATTGCCTTCTTTATTAATTAAACATAGGGGAACTAATACAATCAAATATCTAAAAATATCTAATTTATATTACCCATCTAGTGGATGGGTTATATATAAAATGCTGATAATAAACCCCTGCGCAAAATTAGATTCTGTTTGATTAAAATATTCTTTCCTTACTTTTACAATTATTTTTACTTATATTCTATTTAAAAAACATTTTTCAATAAAATGGAGCGCTGAACCCATCCACAAGAAAACTGCTTTATGAGTCAGAGGATAATAATTAAGAAATATAAGATTATCTGTTTTTTTTTAAATTTACGATGATCGTGAATATATTGCCTCAATGTTATATTTTTCATACACTTACGAGAATTCGTTTCTTTTTTAAGCTAACATTGTAAAAACAGTGCTAAATTCTTGCGAGTGTTATCTAAAATAGCTTAAATAATGCAAAGATTTTGACGTAGGTAGAAGCCGAGGTAGTTTTCTCTGACGTCATGATAATGACGTCAGATAGTAGCACGGAGTATTCCACTAGGTAAGGCGAAGGGGGACATCCTTTATCTGCAAAATATAGGTGTTTCTCGGTTCAGATTAATTTAGATAAAAGCAGTAACAGATTTATTTCCAGCAAAATATAACCGCCTGAATAGACAGCTAATATTACATGATATATAATGAATATATATATATATATATGCACACATATATATCTATGCACACATCTATGTGCATGTGTTTGTAAATGCTCACATTACTATGTGAACAAATAACAAATATATATATATATATATATATATATATATATATATATATATATATATATATATATATATATGTATATACATATATATGTATATATAAACATGTCTCTGTGTATGTAAGTATGTATGTGTACATGTGAATGTGTGTGTTTGTGCAGCCTCCTTTTGTTTATGTAAAAAAAAAAGGGGAAAAAGCAAACGAAAACGATAGACAACAATATAGAGTGAGAAAAATACCGTGGCATGACGTCACAACTGCATCATCAGTTGAATGGAAAGAGAGAAAGGAATCACCATGGCTACGGATTTGGTAAGGAAGTTGAGAGAAATTCATTTATGAAAACGCGTTGATGCCACCTATTGGAAAAAAAAAATTCCCCTCATTGTGGTCACAAACTGCTGTAAGTGAATTGTTGGATTGCAATACTGTTATGAAGAGGTAAGGAGGAGAGTGGGTATGAGTGTGTGTGTGTGTGTGGTGGGGAAAACCAATGTATTGGAAACATAGAAGTTAGGAATCCATACTAGAAGTAACAGGGTGGCAATAGAAAAAGAGGAACAACAACAACAACAACAACAATATATATATATTTGTAGACATATTTCTATATGTCTGTATGTGTATATATATATATATATATATATATATATATATATATATATATATATATATATATATATATATATAAATATTTCTATACATGTATATGTGTAATATATATATATATATATATATTACACATGTACATATATAGAAATATCTCTATAGATAAGTATATTTATAGACATATTTCTATATGTCTATAGGTGTATTATATATATACATACACACGCACACACACACATATATATGTATGTATGTATGTATGTATGTATGTATGTATGAATAAGAGTGCATATTGATATATAATATATAAATGGAAATATATATACATATATGTATATATATACACATATATGCATATGAATGTGTATACATACATACATACATGCGTGTCTAAATTTAGGTTCCTTTGGGAAAAACAAAATTAATTCCACACAAGAAATATCGGAACGGTAAAACGTCACTCACGTTCCTCTAGATAGATGTAAGAAAAGAAGTTATTCAACGAAACCACCTCAATCCCAATGACGGTACCCATGTGATCACGTGGACGGTGCATGACAAAATCAATTGGCTGACGCTGATGTCAACGGACCTTTGACACCATGGGGCCGCTGAATCTCTATGGATTATATCTCACTATGAGGAGAGCTTGGAGAATATGTTGTGGGTGACGTTATCGTGAAAATTTCGGTCACCCATTTCTAGGTTACTAGAGCTGTATACGAGATAGAGTAGCACTCCATCGGTTACGACAACTGGAGTTCTAATTGATCCGATCAACGGAACAGCTTGCTCATGAAATTAATGTGCAAGTGGCTGAGCACTCTACAGACATGCGTTCCCTTAACGTAGTTCTCAGGGAGATTCAGCGTGACACAGAATGTGGCAATGCTGACTCTCTGAAATGCAGTTACTAGTCGTTTTTACCAGCTGAGTTCACTGGAACAGCGTGAAATAAAGTGTTTTATTCAAGGACAACGGGCCACCAGAATCGAACTCACGACCTTACGATTATGATCCCAATTTCATATCCACTGAAATACACGCGTTCTAAGAGGCTGGGTAACTCTATTGATTCAGCTTGTGTATAGCAACTCGGCACAAGTTATGGTATTGATCCTGACACACTGCGGAAGTGGTGCGACAGTATAACACATCCGTCGTTGCTTACAACCTCGGTGGTCCTCAGAGGCGATAGGAATTTGTTATGCATCGCTATGAGTATCCCACTAGTGTTCATGCATAGTTATCGTTATTCCTTCTAGTTGTGGCCGAAGATCACTTTCACGGAAATATCAAATCATGACGAGTTTCCTGTGACACATGAACTTGTTCAGCAAACGCTTCTACCGGCTCACACGTTACCTCTAGATTTTGCCTGATATGAAAAGCCATCTTCTCATCATGTCATCGTTAACATGTTTAGTACCAAAGTCCATTGCTTCGGCTGCGGCCTCATCTACCAGATAGTGTTACTGCTGATAAACTCCTGATAAACGGCTGCTCTGATAACGTCAAGCTGATGATAATGTAACCTTCTTTAGCCACGAATGATATCTCCGTCCTGCACTATGTTCTAAGTGTTCATTTTCTCTTTTCACCTTAAGAAAATGGATTTTTTGCATGATGTAACATATTTGCTCATTACGTTTGAAACAGCTGCAGTGAAACGCAAAACAACTATGTTATGTATACATATATATATATATATCTGTAAATATATGTGACAGTTATTCGGTGGTCATGATAAAACTCCGTGTTTCGGATGACGATGCGGAAACCCACGCCAGCATCTCTTCAGTTATCGGGCCATCGAAAAAAAATTCGGAGTTTTATCATGGCTACCGAATAATTATCACATTATATTTGCAGATAAATTCCTCTATTTACATAATATCGAGGTCTCTTTCATTCTTTTGTTGTCTTACTATTTCTATCAATATATATATATATATATATATATATATATATATATATATATATATATATATATATATATATATATATATATATATAAGGAGAATTCACAAAAAAACCCCAAAAGATGAAGACAAGTGGTGTAGACGACAAACAGATGTATTAGTATTCTTCTATACTTTTATTCTTTTAGTTGTTTCAACACCGCCTTTAGTCGAACAAATCAACCCCAGGACTTATTCTTTGTAAACCTAGTACTTATTCTATCGGTCTCTTTGTCGAACTGCTAAGTTACGGGGACATAAACACACCAACATCGGTTGTCAAGCGATGGTGGGGGACAAACACTGACACACAAATACACACACACACACATACACACACATTCTCCTGTACCATATCCACAAGCCCTTAGTTGAGCCAGGGCCATAGTGAAAAACATTTGCACGAGGTGCCGCGCAGTGGGACTAAACCCAAGACCACATGGTTGGGAAGCAAGTTTCTTACCACACAGTGACGTCTACACCTACGTATGTGTGTGTGTGTGTGTGTGTGTGTGTGTGTGTGTAATCTATGTAGTATGCATATACAAATGCAGAAAAACAAGCCGAATATTATATGGATATAAGACCTGTCTCTGGATCACTAGAAATAGTTTTTATAACCTTTAAAGCCACTCAATGGAAAATACCTTCACTAATTTCATACGCTCGAAGAAATATACATAAATGTTTTACTAATTATACAGTTTGTTCAAACACTGCCACAGTCCAGCAACTGAAACATGCAATGCAATATAATAAACAAAGAATATATATTTAGATTCGCTGTAAAATAAAGTTCTTGAAAACCATTTAAGGAAACTTGTGTTGAGGATCGAGTCATTAATCTGTAAATTATACATGTATGGTGAATTGGCGATGTCGATAGAGCGATGAAAAATATACTTTGCGGTATTTGTTCTCGCTCTTTACGTTCTGCGTTCAATCCCGCCTTGGTCAACTTTGTCATTCATCGTTTCAAGGTCAATAAAATATAGTACTAGTCTCTTAATGGAGTTGACCTTATCGACTTCCTTGAAAATTGTCGGTTTTGCATCCAAAAGCAAAACCCTGTGCATTGTTTGTTGTGGCTGATGACGTTCTGAGTTCAAATTCCCCCCCAAAGTGATCTTTGCCTTTCGTCTTCCGGAGCTATAAAAGAAAGTACCAACCAAGTCGATAAAATGACCCCCACCCCACAAAGAAAAACACTATTGGACGGATGTCTGAACCAAAAATCATCGTCGTCATCGTCGTCTTTGTTTTTGTTTTAAGTGACTTTTACTACAGTCCGAACCTACGAATACCTTGTAATCTAGGTATTAGGAATATATCTCAACTACACGAAATTGTTATTCATTGGGATTCTAATTCTGGTAAAGTTAATATTTGTTTTGGGTTTTCTAGTTTAGTTGCACATACATACATACATACATACATACATACACACACACATACATACATGCATGCATACATACGTACGTACATACATACATACGTACGTACGTACATACATACATACATACATACATACATACATACATACATGCATACATACATACGTACATACATACATACATACATACATACATACGTACGTACATACACACATACATGTTAGAAACCGGCTATTTATTAGCAAGAAATCTTGAAATAAAACTGAATAATGACATACATACATACGTACATACATACATACATACATACATACATACATGCATACATACATACATACATGCATACATACATACGTACATACATACATACATACATGCATGCATACATACATACATACATACATACATACTTATATGATGTATGTTTGCATGTGCACGCGTGTGTGCATGTCTGTCTTCTTCTCACCTTACAACCGGTGTTGGCTTGTTTACGTTTCCGTAACTTTGCAGTTCGACGAAAGGAGAATACGATCAGATTCTAAAATAATACTACCAGACTCTAAAATAAAACATAAATAAGTACTGGAATTGATTTTGTTCGAGTAAATCATTCAAAGCGCACAAGCAAAAATATAAAAGAATAAAAAAAATAAAACACAAATATACATGAAAGGGGACATATTCTTTGATCTATTACCGGTTTTATTTCTGCCTTGTTTAGAGAAAAATTTATATCGAAATAAAGTATTTAGAATCCCCAAAATGAAGCCCTTCTTTTAGCTCTATAAGTTACATTAATACATTATAATTAGACAGTCAAATAAACGCGAAGATTTCATTGAAATCATAGCTGAAATTATATGCGGTCTGTGCATCGGGCGATGACAAAACAACACATATTACGGATGATATTTCAAAAATGTCCATAAATACACATTTACACCAAAAATAGACGCTCCTCGGAAGATAGACTCACACTAACGTATGTAGTTAAGTATGTATGTATGTATGTATGTATGTATGTATGTATGTATGTATGTATGTATGAATGTATGTATGTGTGAACTTGTGCATTTATATATATATATATATATATATATATATATATATAGACGTATGTGTATGGGCATGTTTATATACATATATGTGTGAGTGCATTATATAAATGAATATATATATCTATATGTATGTATGTATGTTTGTATGTATGTATGTATGTATGTATGTATGTATCTATGTATGTATGTATGTATGTATCTATCTATCTATCTAACTATCTATCGATCTCTCTCTCTCTCTGTATATATATATATATATATACGCACACGCATATACACACACATATATATATATACATTTAAATGCATATAGGTACGTGTGTGTGTGTGTGTGTGCGCGCGCTTGAGAGTGTACATAAATATAAATGTATGTACGTATGTGTATATGTACATCTACACACCCATATACATACATTGGCACTTTTCCAGAACAATTTTGTGAGTATTTTCCAACTAGTTCGAAACTGCACATTGACGAGAAAGGGCTTTCGGCCAAAATATATTCTTTGGTGCCAAACATGCGTAGCTTAGTTATCTTGCTTGTTAACTCATTCCACGTAACTTAGTTTCGTGGCAGCTTTTTGTAAGGGTGAAAATAGACACACACACACACACACACACACACACACACACACACACACACACACACACACACACACACACACACACACACACACACACATACACACACACATACACCCACACCCACACACCCACACCAATCACATCACATCACATGCTCACGTATTCTTCCTTCTTCCTTTTTCTATTTGGTTTCTACTTTCTCTTTCTCTTTTTCTCCTCCCTCGAATACACTCGCAAACTATTTATTTTTCTCTCAGGCCTGTTCCTTCGTTTTAGGATGATTGATGTATTGTTCTTACCAGTCATTCTTGTTATTTTTCACTCTCCTCACTTCTACCTACATATTCTATATCCTCGCTTAATGACAGGGACTCATACTGATACGGTTGTATATAGGCAAATGCATTTCTAGACAGACACACACTCTCACACATTCAGACGCGTACGCTTAACCTCATCTTTACACGTTCTTAGAGACACATACATACATATTTTATTAACGGAGTTAGGTGGATTCTTAAAACTAATGAGTCCTTTTGTCTCGTAAAGAATAGGAAAATAAGATTGTGTAACCTTTGTGTCTTGCTTGAACAAATCAGTAGCCAAGGCGAAATAAAATGGCTACAAGCAGGAAAACAAAACTAACTCGATTTACCAATCTTCTGCCATTGTCAATTCCAACAGATATTCAATTACTATGGAAAACATTTATGCTATATGTTGCCTAATTTATGATGCCAATGTAGTGTTTGTTTCTTTTATATTTTTATTGATGTCAATTATTTGACCGTTGCCATACTGGAGCACATTTTATATTTTTGTCGATTTTATCGACTGCAGAACTTAGTTCCTCGTCTGGTATATAGTTTATGGACATATATTTGGTTCGGTTGTTATGTATACATATACGCATATATACACACACAGTGCAAATATAATGAATTATAAATAAAGAACAAAAAAGGATTAAGGTTTTATCAAATAAGGTTTTAATTTAAGGCTGTAATGGAAAGAGAAAAATATTCTAACGTTTCGGACGTTGGTCCCTCTTAAGAAGGAGGGAGAAATAAATAGTCAGAGAGGGAAGAATGGGCGAAGGGTTACGAGACGAGGTGTGAATGTTGTTCTGTGGAGAGGGAGAATTGAGAAGGGAAGAAACAGTGAGTGTGTTGTATATATATGAATACAAGCGTGTATCTGTATCTGAAAGTAGTGTGATGTATGAGCGTGCGTGTAATTGTTAGGGGCGTGATGTGAAGACGTATGTGCGAAGAAAGTGGGACCGGGTGCAAGGGGGAAATGATATTAGGAACTGGGATGGTGAGAGAAATGTGCGAGGTATGATTAATGTGTACATACATATATTGTATGTATGTATGTATGTATGTATGTATGTATGTGTGTCGGCACGTACATACACACAATACATAATATGCATATATATATATATATATATATATATATATATATATATATATATATATATATATATATATATATATATATATATATATATATATATATATATATATATATATATCACATACACATACATGCACACATAATACGTAATATGGGTGTTTTGTATGTACACACACACACACACACACACACATATATACGACGGACTTCTTTCAATTTCCGTCTACCAAATCCACTCACAAGGCTTTGGTCGGCCCGAGGCTATAGTAGAAGGCCCATATATACACACATGCACGGATATATTCACAAATACACACATATACGTATCTATACACACATATATATACACATACATACATGCACACATACATGTATATATATGTATATATGTATGTATGTGTATGTGTGTGCATGTATGTATGTATCTATGTATTCATATCTGTAGTAAGAATGCATGTCTCATATGTGCACAAGAAAATGATGGGCAGCGTTGATCTTGGTCTTAATGTTGCATCACCTTTCTGTATTGCTTTGGGCTTGGTTTGCAATTATTGTCGGTGAAGCCCTTAGAGGAATCTCTAATTTTGTCCCACAGATGTTTGACTGCTGTACTATCTCTAGTTTCCGTTCTTGTAGAGAGATATGTTATGATGATACCACTGGCATCTTTCATCACTTATTTTGTTTTGTGCTGATTTCCATTCAAAATTTGATGGACGCTTTATCAAGATAGCTGTTTAAATGTCCCGAATTATCAATACTTCCTTCTAGTTCATCAAAGTTGTTAGTAAATCATAGATTTGTGATATTGTCTCTTCTGCTGACTGAGCCAGCATTTGGTGTTTCTCGCACAGGAGGCACAAGTTGGAGATCTGCTCATTAGGGCTTCATCTTTAACGAAAACTTTGCGTCCGTTGTGATCAAAAAGCGACAGGCTATTCGAAACGACGTATTAAGAGTGTTTATGTAGCTTTGTGTGACCGTACAAACAGGAAAATGCAAAGAGTTTATTTATTCATTCGATGCAATCCATCTGTGTTAAGGCGAATGTAAATAATACATCTGTAATATCATCGTGAACAGAAAAACAGGGAACAATTGGAATTGTCGTTAGTGACTGCGTACCCTCTTAAACTATCCAAGTGTCTCAGAAATAGTAGATAAAGTACATCGTTCCGAGGTACTATAACCAGCAACGAACTCCACTGAGAAAGCAATTCGGTGGCTTGCGTATCGACGCATGATAAACCAACACAAATACATATAAGGAATGCAATAATCCTACATGATTAATGAACTGTAGAGAAAGAACTGATGGGAGGCGTTTGCGTTGTTCCTGTGGATTCATTCGGACTATACGAGCTAATTCCGTTTGTTTTCGTTTTGATTTTTTGAGAAGAGCTATTTCATTCTTCCAAAAATAATAACCCAACTAATGTAGGCGTAGGTGAGAGAGTGTCACGTATATTGTTTACATGAAATTATGAGAAGGCATTGTCGTCGCTTCCAATTTCAATCGCAATTTACTTTCATCTTTTGGGAGCAATTTACTTCCACTTTTTTACGACGCTAAACTGCATGTTAACCCGTTTCTTTTTCTTCCATCTTTTCTATCGTTTAAAAACGGCTCAGCCCTTTTGATCTAAATCCGGCACTAAAACATTCTCTCAATCCTTTCTTTCTAGAACGATGACATCCTGGTATTCACTCTCATCACGTCCAGACTTTTCATCTAAATATTGGCGTACAAAGATTGGCGCTCAGTATGAAATATATCAATCTTACCAGTCTGGGTGGGGGCTGGAAGAGTAATTTGCATTGTCCATCCTCAATTTCCTAACTTCTAAAAATATGAAAAATAGGAGAGTAAAAAAAATTATCTAACAAGAGTGATGACGTTATCACGGATGGAATAAGACAGAATTGATGTTGCTGGCGATATATAGAAAAAGAGAGAAAAGAGAATTTGTGTTTTTGTGAGAAAGAGTATGTACGTCTATTTGAGAGAGAAAGAAAGAGAGAGAGAGAGAGAGAGAGAGAGAGAGAAGAGAGAGAGAGTATGTTTGTAAATGAGAGAGAGAATGATAAACGATTGACCTGGATAAAGAGAAAGAAAGAAAGGAAAGGAGGAAAGAAAGAAATAATAAAGAGAATAGTGAGAGAGATACAGTATGCAGCGAGATTATTTCACGGGATCAACGTACAAGAAAAGAAAGCCATGTTATTTTATTTAGTATTGTAAATCAACCATATTATTTTACTTAATGTTGAAGTGCAGATGGACTGAAGCATGAACATCGAACAAATAAGTGAACTCTATAACTATTCTCCTCAACCCACATAAACCCACATAAAGACATTATACATATCCACACAAACCCACCCACCCAGCCACCAACCACCCCCACACAATATAAATGTTTATACATTATATATATATATATATATAAATATACACACACACAAAATGATATCATATTATATTATATTATATTATATTATATTATATTATATTATATCATATTATATAATATCATATTATATATATATATATATATATATATATATATATATATATATATGTATAAGGATTTACTTTTCGTAATGTGATAAAAAATCACACGCTCATTACGAAAAGTAAATCCTAATATTCACACGCTGATATATGACGTACGTTGGACCCCTTATTCGCATAATCACCGAACCTGGAGCTTAACTATGGTCTATCCATACCACTTACTCAGCATTACCTGAAAATCTGGGTCGCATTGACACCACCACCGCTCAACCTATATATATATATATATATATATATATATATATATATATATATATATATATATATAACAATTAGAAAATGGAGGATAATATGCTGAACCCAACTACTTCCAGACGGTGTATCCCGTTGAATTCATTAATTTAATTCATAGCAAAAGTGACAAAAAGAAAGAAAAAGAAAGAGAGAACCAAAGCACAGGTGTCTATGGCAGACTATGTTATTTTGCCAACCTGGTTTACATATAGAAGTACAAAGTACATAAGGAATTAGAGGATGAACAGAAGTTTAATCTTACAGCTGTTTCGGCCTAGTTTTAGCAAGCCCCATTCTATCCGAATATTCCTTTCCGGAGTGATTATCGGATGACATTTTGAAATGGGGTTACATGCCCGAACCGCTAGGCCTCTTCAGAGATTCACAAAGGGTTTCATACAAATGTAGAGCAAGAGGTAAAAACAGAGGTGTGGTAGAGACCAGAAGAAAAACAACAGCAAAAATAATATAGAAATAAAAATAAAAAATAGAATTAAAATCAAAATAAAAATAAAAATAAGGGTACAGCAGGAAAATAATAATAATAATAATAATAATAAAGAATACATAAATGAAAAATGAAGGTATAGCATGTGGGGCATGCAAAAATATAAAAAAAGATGTATGTCAAAAAACCCTTAAAAATACAAGGTACACAAAGAGCCTACAAACATTATAAATAGGTAGCTATAGACACTCCAATGCATATATATATGTGTGGGTTCGTGTGCACAACCTTACTCGGATGTCCCCTTACTCCCATGTGTGCATATACAAGTTTTTATAAGCAAACATTCCGCCACATACGTTGTTTGTGGCATCAGCGCTATTAGCCGTATCTAGAAAGCTGTAAGTGTTAAAACTTCCTTTCTAAAGGGGAGGGGGCCAGTTAATTACATCGACCCCAGTACGCACTGGTACTTAATTTATCGACTCCGAAAGGATGAAAGGCAAAGTCGACCTCGGCGGAATTTGAACTCAGAACGTAAAGACAGAGACGAAATACCGCTAAGCATTTCGCCCGGCGTACTAACATTACTGCCAGCTCACCGCCTTTCCAAGTGCACTAATTACTATTGGTATCTCGTCTACTCTCCTCATTGACCACAACCTTCGTATTTCCCACTTCAAATGGTCATAGTTTATTTTTTTCTTTTTCTTTTACGTTGATCTTGTCACCGGGGCATGTTATATCGATTATCATACATGTTCTTTCTTTTCTATTCACCGCAACAATGTCCGGTTTCCAAAGTCTGTCGAGTGATCGCAATGGGTCATTACATCCCACAATATTTTGCATTTCTTATTCTCGGTGACTCCTTCTGGTATTTGCTTATACTACATATTTGCTCTTTGCAGGCTGTCATTTTCACAGGGCTCCCAACGGATCATTTTTGCCGCATCGTCATGACGTCTTTTATATTCGCGTTGTGCCAATGTCGGGCGTTCGCTAACGATGTGCCATAACGTTTCACCTCTCTCACCACACATTCAGCATTTGTCACTGTCGGGAGTGTTGTCTATTCTGAACTTCACATAGTTGGTCCTTAACGCTTGTTTTTGAGCTGCACATATGAGTGCTTCTGTCTTTATCTTCAGGTCACTCCTCCTCATCTATATCCACCGGTCTTCTGTATCTGCCTTTGCGTACACATCTCTTGGAAACTGACCATATATTTTCTTTTCTTCTTATGCTTTTTCTTTTTTTTTTTTGTTCATTTCTTGTTTAAATTTTTCTTTCATTACACAATTTTTCGTTTTGATGACACCGGCCTTCTTCGTATGTTTCAACAATGGCTCCACGGCATTTTTCATATACCATCCTAAGCTGTTTTCCTCCACTTCGATAATGTCCTGGCAACTGATTAAACTCCCCCCACCCTTTCTTCTGGACAAGTAAAGCCTATTGGTGTCACTCTTAGGGTTTAAGGCTCCGTGTTCTGTCAACACTTTTCTTGTCTTGGTATCCATTTTCTTCACTTCTCTCTTTTGCTATGTTATAATTCCCGCTCCATACCGAAGTGATGCTATCGCCCACGTATTGAGTGCTTGAATTTTATTCCATCCAGTCAATTTTGAGCGCAACACCAATACTCCATTCTCAGTTGCCCTTTCATTTCCTTTTCCATTATCTTGTTGAACTCTAGTACATCAATGTATTTTTATCCTCTCGTTTCAATTTGTTTAATCAAGTCTCTGTTCGGTAATTCTATCCTTGCTAGAGTCTGTACCTTGCCTCTCTTTAGGTAATTTATTCCACACTTCTTGAGTCCAAACTCCATTCTAATATCGGTACTAAAACATTGGTTATTATTATTATTATTATTATTATTTTTATTATTATTATTATTATTATTATTATTATTATTATCATTATTATTATTATTATTATCATTATTATTATTATTTTGGTTTGACTCAAGTCCTGTCCAATTCCTGGTAGGATTTATGTGTAGCAGGTTACTAGCTGCAAGCTTAGATATCCACAAGTCTTCAGTAGTCTTTTAAGTGCTTAGAACCCGCCTGTTTCTTGTTGTTGTTGTTGTTGTTGTTGTTGAAATCTTAAACATCTTAAATTGTAAACCTCAGTTTCATGTTCGTGATTATTCAAACCACTGAAGTAATGAAACTACATGAATTATTGAAGCAAACATATTGGTAAGCACATCGATATATGATTAGTCATCGAGATTTGATTGGTTTTTATAAAAAATATTGGTAAATGGTTCACACAAGCATCCGTTTAATTGTGTTATATTCATCTAATCACATGGAAAAGCACAATATTGTTAATTATATAGATAATAACTTTTTGTTGCTTATTTACCTTCAGTTGAGGATGTCATCAAATCGGTGCCGTTACCAGTTGTGATGGATGAAACTTCTTCAATTTCACCTCATGTATAGCAATTTAATGAGTCCTACTTTCTGCTCGTCGTGGATATTCAACTAGAATGTAGTTTCCGGCATGCTGACTGTGAGGTCTAACATCTCGTAATCCAGAGCAAATACATCAGAGTTAGTTATAAATGAAATGCAGCTAATGGCACAATATTGATGTTGACATATAATGCACTTTAGAGATCATGGGTGTGGATATGTCTTTTTCTCCTGTAAGTCTTGAAACATTCCCTGAATCGTAACTCCTGCATCAGTACGTAGGAGTTTGACATTACTTGGTCTTCGAATAATATGCATTCATGGCATAATTATTCTAAGACGTCTGGAAGCCTGTCTGATTGGAGAGAGATTCCAACACGAACTCTTCTCTTTGTACATCAGAAACGGGGAGAGCCTGAACTACTGACCTTCAATTGTTATTCGTAGTGCTTCTGAGAACGCCCTAATCTCCCATTGAGCGAAATGATGGGGTTACAGGTTCAATCATTAGTGATTTGGTCACTAATCGGATACTCCGGACATAACATATGAACTAAAAATAAACACTTCAGTGTATCGGTTAAACAGTCTTTTAGGCAGAATGACCCTACATTGTTTCGATTTTCTAATTATAAATTAATTTATAATTTTCAGTTGAAGGAACGTATAAACTATAAATTCAACTCAAGGCAGTTCGGCTAATCATTATTTTAGACAGAATTTAAGTCGTCCCAATTTCCTATACATTCCAATTGTTAAAAATAATTATCAATTAAGAAACAATACATGGAAGTAACAAATAAACTATAAACCCAAGTAGCAGTGTCTCGGTTAATTTTCATTTATGAGGGAATTTGGATACTTCATCGATTCCATTTGGCATATAGTCAATTGCGTGAAATAATTATTAATTAAGAAAGAGGCGATTGAAGAAATAAATGAGCTATAAATACATGTATCGGAATTTCGGTTAATCCTGCTTGTAGACGAAATTTTCATATTAAATTCTCTAAATTTTGAAAAAATTCCAATTGTTAGGAATAATTATTAATTAAAGTTGAGAATAATATCGTAAAATAATTACTATCATAGAAGGGTGTTGCACACATGAATGTAAGGCTGTGGTTTCGATACCTTGTGTTATATCCTTGAGCAAAACACTTCATTTCACATTCCTCCAGACCATTAAACTGGCAAGAATGATTAATTCTGAGATAAAGCGGCGTCCAGTTCACGGTTGTGGGAATATATACCTCACAAAATCCAGGACACATGACCTAATGAGCCCATGGATCAGGAAGAATCTTGATCCTTTTGTGATGTATGCATCTACGAATACACACATACATATGTACGTACATACATACATACATATACATACATATTTATTCATACAAACAGACAGATACACGCACACACACATACATCTTTATATAATACATACACACATATATTGTTGATGTCATAAACGTCGTAAGAATTTATATATAAACCGACATATATCTATATATAAATTGAACATGGGCGACCGTTGTATTCTTTCTTGTCTCGAGGTTCACGGCCAAACGGCTGGGTGGATTCGCGTGAAATATATATATATATATATATATATATATATATATATATATATATATATATATATATATATATATATATATATATATATATAAATTCAAAAAGGGATAAAACTCTTTTACAAGAATTTTATCAAGAAGCCAGTGTGTAAAAATATTCATAAGGGAAATTTCTATTCCCAAGAATATAATTATTCGTTTATATTTATATATATATATATTTCCGTACAAACATGCTCATCGGTACATACCTATTAGATGTGTTTAAAAGGGAGGATTAATGCAGTAGTTCGTATCATTAAAATTATATAATACAATTATAACAATAATACACAAACTTATACATATTTTCTTATTGCTCTCTTTCTCTCTCTCTCTCTCTCTCTCTCTCTCTCTCTGTATATATATATATATATATATATATATATATATATATATATATATACATATACATATACAGCACACGAGGTGCCTACTTGCTACAGAAAGGAGCTAAAACATCAACTAAATATCTACATGAATATTCGTTTGAATATATATATATATATATATGTGTGTGTGTGTATATACAAATAGGTACATATGTACGTAGTACGTATGTATGTATGTATGTGTGTTTGCGTGTGTATTGTAAACGGGAATATATGTATATCGTAATTTTCATACGTTGCACTTCCAATTGTCTTTCTAGCTATCTCACAAATACGCCTCTCCTTCACACTATGACCTCTTTGTCTTTTCAATTGATCTCCAAGTATTGCTAATTATATTTGCACTTCAGCCTGCAGCTCCTTGACCAATAGATAAACATCGTTGCTCCAATGCAGACGTATTCTAGGTGGAGATGCTCTGGGCGACATTAGTAAAAGATCTTAATTAAATTCTTAGTTGATGTGTTATTTGTAAGGCAACACTGTAACATACGCACTCGTAGACAACATATGCATACGCTCATGGACATAATTATTAACACACATAGCAACACAGACATATTCAGTTAATCTCCTCTAAAACATGGATGTATATATATATATATGTGTGTGTGTGTGTGTGTGTGTGTGTGTGTGTGTGTTGTGTGTGTGTGTCTGTACCTATGTGTACATTTATATATATATATATATATATATATATATATATATATATATATATATATATATATATATATATATATGTATATGTATATATATTTCTATCTATCTCTCTATCTATCTCACTCTCTCCCTCTCTCTCTCTCTATATATATATGCATACACACACACACACACACACACACACACACACACACACACACACACACATATATATATATATATATATATATATATCAGTAGTATATATATATATATATATATATATATATATATATATATTAGTAAATATGAATATTTATTTTGTACTTGTTTAGTAAATGAAATGACCTGAGATGGAAGAGTCATTTTAGACAATTACTGATACACCAAACTGTTATGTTCAATTTTTGTATCAACTCTAATAAGTACCTAAAATTATCTTGCCGAATACCTGCTGTTTGGCAACTGATCTGGTGGTACAGAGGAAATTTATCAGAGACAGACTGTAGGCGTAAAACAATTTTTGTTAATTACTTTTCTTTTATCATTCCATTATACGTGCATATATACATAAGGACACACACTTGTATTTATAGCTTGACTCAGATTTGCATTACTTGAGGTTTCACAGAAGGAAAAAGCATATTCAGATCGTTTAGATGCTTAATTCTCAGTAATAGGATGTCTGCAATTTCTAAATACGGCTGAATATCAATTCAATATCCATTTGTTGATTCAGATCACATGGATAAAATAAGTATCTCGATGGCTGTAATCTACAGTTGATTTGGATGCAACTATGGTTTGATGGGTATGAGCAGTTTCTTTTGTTTGGTTAGAAATGCCAGGGCAACTGAAAATTCCAGGTACCTTTGTGGAATAATTAACTAGAAGAGAGCCTCTTTGGTTGGTAAAAGATGACAGCTTAGGTTCCCTGTTAAGGGATACAGCAGGATTTTATATGAAGTCAAGGTTTTGGAAGGAATGATGGTAAGGGCTAATGACTTAAAATTAATTAACAGGTGACCTTATTTGTGTTAGCGAAATGATAGCTCAGTTTTCTTGATGAAGGGAACAGTAGGCTATTGTAATATGTGAAATCTATCGCAAGGACATAAACGACATCTGTGCACTCCGGGAGAGAAGTGAAGTGCTTTGCCAAGGATGCTCCATGTTAATACTGAATGGTGCATTTACCAGATCTCAGGTAAATGAGACAGAGAGGTGATATTTCCTTGGTACAGGAACTGAAGACGTGAATATACGTGAATTTTCTTGGAGTCATTGGTGGTTGGTTCCCTGCGGTTTAATCGCTCGGGATATTCTTGAATGAGATAACTTCCTCCTTATAAACACCTTTCTTTGGAAATGCAGAATTCTTAGAGATATATAAGTTAAACAGAGATAAGTTTGAACTAGGTCAATTTACCGTTCTTAATTCCTATCAGACTAGAGGGAAGATTCCTCCTTATAGAATAAGATTTCACTGCAGGCTCGCAGTAATGGAGCGCACCGCTATCGAAGATATCTCTATATAAGAATAGATTTGTGTTCCTTTTACTGATACCAACTACTAATCCCTAATTATATTTATGATTAGTCACATTTTCATGAATATATAAAACATTTATATAGAAAAAATTTATGTCTGACATCAGGTTTAAAACTAATGTCCAAGAAGCGGACTGTCTAGATCTCTCTTCTCAATAGAATAAATGACAAGTTCACCAACACGGTTTTGGTCAAGTCGGGGCTATGATTAAAGACACTTGTATAAGATTCAACATATTCGATTGCGAAGCGAACTTAACTTAATCGGCCATACCTGCGTTCATTATGTATGTATGTATGTATGTATGTATGTATGTATGTATGTAAGTATACTCACATATACGCATGCATTTAAGCATTAGAAATTGCCTCGCGGCTTTAAGACGAATATTTTGTGGTCGCGCTTAATCAGCTTAATCAATTGACAGAGTTTCGATTTTTCTGCAATAACAATAAATAAATAAAGTGGCAATAAAAGTACTGCATCACCACCACCACCACCATAACAGAGACAACAACGAAAAACCACCAACAACAACAATAGCAAAAAAACCCCAACAAATATCATATCATCATTATCATCATCATCCCCTCTTCGACAACAATAACCACCACCACCACCACACCTATCCCTATCAGTAGCATCTGCAACAACTATAACAATCCTGTGATGGATTGATTTGGTAGAGATAGTATCCAAATCTCCCTCAGAATTATAACTGTTTTTAAGAAGGATACATAAGATAACAATGTAATCCAATATATACAAAACCTAAATACAATAGATGCTCACGGTTGGAATTGCTTTTAATCATAAAGCTGGTTGGTATCTACATAACAACAGCATAAGCAAATGTACTATTCGAGACAGCAATTGTAATGGTCGTTATAACGAAAAGAGTATTTCCTTAAGCAAGAACCAGCAAAAAATCTCCAGCATTAGAGCCTATTGAATTAACTCCAGTCAATAATAAATGCTCTTTTATGCTAATTTTAATAGAGAGATCAAAAGAAAGGTCAGATCCAGAAGGATTTAACCTAGAAATGAGGAGTTGGGTGTACAAAATATCCGAACGTAAATACTACTACAGTTTATAAAAGTACAAAACATTGATTTCTTTCATGGACATGAAAAACCATACATTCTATAGAGATCGTTGTCGTCGCTTGAATAGATCCCGGTTCATGTGTATCGATTTTGGAGTCATGAAAATGGAAGATGGCTTCGATGTGGAGCGCCGGGAAACAGAACGAAAAGAAAAACAGTTTCATTGCCTTCCAAGCTTGCGATTCTATTGTATTTGCATCTACTATTTGAGAGGGGATTCATTAATAACATTTTGGTAATGTTCTGGATTCTATATTATATCAGAAAAGAGAATTTTTCTTCGTCCCTGCACGTCTTTTTAAAAATAAGTACCAAATTTATATCATATCATACATTGACGTCTTAAATCATTTCTGAAAGGCTTGTAATTTTCTGAAAGGAAGAGACGAATGAATTCCGTCAACACCTGTACTTGATTTATACTTTATTTTATCGACTGGGAAAGGATGAGAGGCAAGGTTAGCCCAGACGGAATTTGAGCCCAGAACATAATGAGCCGGGATAAATGAGACCCTATGATGATACTGCTAGACCGCTGTCCTTTGCCGTCTTCAATAATATTTTCTAATTTTGGCACAATGCCAACAATGTTTTGATACGAGGTGGGTGGGTTAGTCTATAACAGTACTCAATCGATACTTTATTTTATTGACTCGGAAATCAGAAGCTTTAACAATTCAACCAATCTTTGTCGCTTTAAATAATGGTTTCAAAATTTGGCTGAAGGCCAGAAGTTTTAGGAGGAGTGGGTAAGTTGATTACATCGACACCAATATGTGACTGCTGCTCATTTTATACACCTTGAAATATTGAAAGGCAAAATTGACCTCGAGGGAATTTGAATTCAGCACGTAAAGTGCCCAAAGATGTTACGTTAAGCATTTTGTTCGACGTCCCACTGATTCTATTAGCACCCAGCTTTCTCGTCCTACATGATGGTTTCAAGTTATGGCGCAGGGTCAGCAGTCTTTCAAGGGAGGGTGAATAATATCTAAATACCAGTACTGAGCAGGTACTTATTTGATCAACCCTAGAAGAGTGAAAGGCAAAGCCGACCTCAGCGGAACTTGAATTCAGAATGTAGAGACTGACGAAACGCTGCTAATAGTTTGACCCGGCGTGCTAACGGTTCAACCAACTCATCGTCTTTGTCGTCCTAAATAATGATTTCAAATCTTGACACAAGGCCAGCAAATTTAGCAGGAGAGGGTTAGACGATTACATCAACCCCAGTGCTCAACTGATACTTATTTTATTGACTCCGAAAGGATGATAGGCAAAGTCGACCTCAGTGGAATTTGAACTCAGAAAGTAAGGAGCCAGAAGAAATACTACTAAGCGTTGTGGGCGACGTGCTAACGATTTTATAAATCTACTGTTCTTTATTTAAATAGCGAAAATTGTTTTAAGTAGTGAGTCTCTGATATGTGGAAAGATGGGATGGTCCTAACGTTATAGAATCATTTTGCCTTTATCGAGATCATGTTCTGAATGAAACCCTAATGAAACTTCGGCAAGGATCATGCATAGTGAGGTAGCAATAAAGTACCAGTAATATAAGAGGAGCGAATCTAGTGTTACCCTCTCAGTATATGTTTAACAGATAAACGAAGTCGGATTATTAAATAAATATATAAATCTGAAACAGAAGCATTGTTTAACGTACACACACACACACACCTATATAGTTAAATGTATATTTATACATTTGTACACACGCACATACACACACTCACATATAATCGGCCTGAGTATGTATGTATGTATGTATGTATGTATGTTCGTACGTGTGTGTGTGTGTGTGCGTGTGTGTGTGTGTGTGTGTGCACGTGTGCGTGTGTGTCATTTATTGTTGCTGTTCATGGCAGAAGCAACCAATTACAAAGACATTGCACGTTCCAAACGAAGCATCCCTTGAGGCAGTAAATAACAAAATTGCAGACATTAGAAACTGTGCATCGATTTATCTTGCAGAATGGTAGAAGGAAAAGAGAAGAGAAGGAAAGGATGAAAAGGAGAAAGGAAAGAAAAGAGAAGGAAAAGAAGAAAGAAAGGAAAGTAAAAGAGGTTTCTTATGACATCATAGATCGTAGTGCGGATCTTAGTTACGTGGGAAGAATCTCCTACATGAGGAAATAATAAAACGAAAGAAGATAAAAAAAGTGATATATCGTTCGGATTGGAAAGATGGCGGAGAATTATTTTTAAGTAGGTTCAAGTTATATATACGCAATCGTATACACATATAGGCATTTGCACAGTTTACACACTTATACAGAGGCGTCGACATACACGCAGAGAAAAAGTGCTAAAATAAATATAGTACGAATGGCCATAACGAAGTGGTTGTTGTGTCTATCCCAGTTCAATTCCAGGTCATCCTCTTGATTGACGGGATATATAATCAATGTCCTTCAAGCCGAGAATATTAGATTTCTTCCCAAGGGAAAGTACATCGAAGAAGGCATAATTCATCATGTCCTTCCTTTCTAAGAGAGTAAGGTGTGGTTTGAAGGAAATGTGGTTAGAATTTCTAGCATTTCTCTTTGGCTGGTGATAATGTGCACACAAACAAACGCATATATGTCCACACACATATAAACGCATGCATACATATATAAACATGCACATATATACGAGCATGCGTAAACCACTCACCATACACAGACGTACACACACACACACACTTATTCATTCGCACAGACATGCACACACTTGGTGGGGTAACAAGGCTACCATAGGTTTCATGCTGAGAAAAATCTCAGCGATTATCAAGCCAGCCGCATGGGATGTTGGTACTTTCGTCCCTCTTGTTGAGCACTCATTCACACTGATCACACTAATCATATTAAACTAACTGCAACACTTTCAGAACTGCTTACCTCCCTTGCATGCAATCTTTTCACTCAAGTACTATTAGACCCAATACCGTTTGGAAATCGGTGTTGATTCAAAGTCAGTGAACAGTAATGACGAAATCGATATGACTTTCTATATTGACTCATGATAATGATTTTTATACTTCTTAATTCCACCTTAAATCATTTATTTGTATGTATATATCTTTGATCTTATAAAAACAGCCATTACTTTTATACCAGGTGTGCAGCATTTTCTTTGTTTCTTTTTACTTTTCCCCTATGTATGTATATATATATATATATATATATATATATATATGTGTGTGTGTGTGTGTGTGTGTGTGTGTGTGTGTATATGTATGTATGTATATATATGTATGTGTGTACACATATATATATATATCTATGAGTATATATGTATGTGTGTATGTGTATATATATGTATGTATACGTATAAACGTATATTTATATAATACACACACACACACACGCATACACACACACACATATATATATATATATATATATATATATATATATATATGTGTGTGTGTGTGTGTGTGTGTGTGTGTTTGAGTGTATGTATATGTATGTATGTATGTATATAACAGTAGGTTAAAAAATACTTGATACTATTGCTGGTGGGTCATCGTCGTTCGTCGATGAGGATTCACTTATTAGATCAATTGAAATACGTGCTCCTGAGTTATTCTGTACATGGTTGAGTATTCCACGGACAACTTATACATTTAAAGCAATTCACGGGTAGGATCAGTATCACATAAGGTTGTACCATTTGAATTTCAGGTACTGTCCACCCGTCGGGAAATCTATGATTTCCGTTGGTTCATTTTTATTCAGAAGGCATGGCTCGATTCTAGGCTATATAAAATTAAATTTGTCCAAGACTCCATGCATTGGGATAGAACTCTGAATCTTCTTAACATTCTGCTATAGCGTTCTTCTAAATGATACTACTACCTCTAAGATCAAGACAATTCAATACAGTCTAGTTACAGTGTAAGTAGGAATTTTAAACGGTTAAATGTTTCTCAATGACCAATTTGGGGCTGAGGAGAATAGCTTTCAC
>NC_142932.1:22584385-22604385 GCF_046866305.1 Octopus bimaculoides | reverse complement strand
AGGGAAACAGCCAGTAATTCAGTCCTTAGATGATTACTTCTCCTTATACATTCGACATCAATTGTTTATATATTCACGGCATAAAATGTCAATGGCATCTTATACTGTTGACATCTCTTGCCATCTGTGAGTTTGTCTTACTTTCAAGTCAAATATATGGCAGACTGTCATTCTTATTTCAAATTCTAGTTGAAAATGTAGTAATTTCTGCAAGAAGCCAAGGGTACTAGAATAATACAATTCTGTTAAACGATATCACATTCCCAATCATTTGGATTAGTAATATCTTTCAGTGAATTCTTTAAGTTTATTACTAACGTGTGTATGTATGCTTATATATATATATATATATATGAATAATGTGGGAAAACGAATTTCCAAATCTATCAAGCACACACTCTCCAGCATTACATGCATTTCAATATAGAGAATACACACCGTGCATTCCACATCAGAATATCGTGCAGTGTGGTGGTGATTATAATATATTTATATATATATATCTATCTTTATAGAAATATACAAAATATATAATAAGGAAAATTAATAATAGAAACGCTTTTGGGATTTCAATCAATAGATTTGTGGGTATTCCATTTCAGATAATGCAAAAAAGAATATAGCGAGTATCTATGATGGAAAATTCGTGGTATTTATATGCACATCAATAAATAATACTTGAGGATAAAACCAGTACAATAGCAGGGTATAAAATACACTACTTTAATTAGACCTTACGTAAGTTAAAATGATAATTAGAAAGGAACTACACGTGTTTCTGTATTAGAAGATCAGAATATATGCAATGATCATATTTATAATCCTACCAACACATCTTCAGGTTCATTTTTCATAATATTGTCCGGCTATTTTAAATCATCATGAAAATTAAGCGTTAAATTAAAAATTGTTTAAATAAACTTTACAAAATTAAGAATTAAAATATTAAAAATTAAAAATCATAAATTATAAATATATATTGGCATACATATAACGAACTTTGAATGTCAAATATAGAATGTCCAATATAAAATTATAAATCAGAATGAAGAAGTCTGTGATTAAATGTAAAAATAAAGATACATATCCAGTTGTGATAGGGTCAAGATGTCATTCAAAATGGCGATTAGAGGAGGTGAATATAGCAGAGCACTTTGGGAATTTATAGGTAAATAGTTCTAAAGGGGGCAATTCCACTATGCATAATATAAATTAAATTAATCTACTTCTATTATTATATTCTATCCAACTATTTTGAGGGATGTATATAATTTATTATTATGTAATATTTCATAATATTTAATTAATTAATTTATTTAATTATTTATATAATCTATTCTAGTACTGTAGAAATCAAAAGTGTGTGGTGATGAGAATCAAGGCGTGGGGCGGTTCAGGATTTCATTTTATTGAAAGTAAAATTATTAGGTGTCTACATTTCACTTTGCTTTCTTCGTATGTGTTTAGTATTTGGTCTCTAGACTGTAGTAGTTTCATAAATTCTGTTATACATAATAAGCACATTTTATTCCCAATATTATAAGAGTGGGCTCTACCTAATATACTCCAACTAAGGGTGTACTCACTTTTCTAGATTTCAATTCCCATATATATTTACTTAAACCTGTGGACTTACTTAAATTTGGATTTTTGAAAGTCTGGTAGTGTTGGAATATTCTTTTTTTAATTTCATTAGTTGTAGATCCTATATATACCTTATATATTTATTATTATTATTATTATTATTATTATTATTATTATTATTATTATTATTAGAAATTACTATACATTTATAAATTACATTGTTAATATCACAATTATTAGAGAGCTTACGTTTAGTCTTATTACGACATGAACATTTATCTATATGTGGATTATGACTTCCATTATTTCATTTCAGATATGCTCTTGGAATGACATTACTAACATGGATTTTCCATAGCCGTTTGGATCGCACTCAACTGATGTTCTTCCCTCTTCGTAATAGCCTACGTTACATTTGTGTATAAGAGCGCAGGTAGGACGACATTATTGAAGAATCTAGCACGTGTGGTCTTGTCCTATTTGTTTTAAGCATCTCCATTGTTGAAATAAACGCTATCCATCTTGCCTCTAACCTCTTCGAAATTTCAACATCCATGTCTAGAAACGGTGCCATTGTATTGCTTGATTGCTTAGAGTTTTATTAGTATTGTTTAAGATGTTTGATTTTGACTATTATTAAGCTCTTTTCTTATTAAGTTCTTTTCTTGACGGCTTCCAATGAACCCATTACGCTTTTCGATAATAGAGGCGTTGCAATATTATCTTGTTTGTATCTCTTCCAATAAGTCTAATATTGCTAAAACAAACTCATAGTTTTAAGCAGATAAAGCATTTTCCAATCAAGCTACGACACAGAAAGCCCTTTACATAAATAACCTAAAACTGTGTGACATTTGTGGCAACAATATGAAAAAATTAACATTTAAGCTAAAATTAAATTGACGTTAATTTGTCACGTAGCGCTAAAGGAAATGTATTTGAAGTAGAAATCATTTCCATTAAATCAGTTCTCAATAGCATACATAAATACAACGTAGGTACGGCGGTGGGTACTTAAGAAAGAAAAATATGACAGAGCTTTCCGATTACGTATGCAGTTTGAAATAAGATGCTACTGATTTTAAATTCAAGTACATGTTAGCATCAAAAGCTTAAGAGATGCTAATAATTCAGAAGCAGTGCGAAAAGTTACGGGTTGAGCTTAGGTGCAAAGAATTCAACCATTATACAAGGCAATTCTATACTGGAATATCTTGATAAATTTGCACACTAAATCCCAGGTTATAATTTTAAACATCGCTCCTTCTGTACACCCTGAAACATTGGAAGATCATAGCACGACCGGAGTAAAAGTGCCAATAGATAATTATTTACAAGGAACAGCCACATAATATCTCGCGATTACCCTTATTAATTTTAACAGATGCTCCCAAATAACACTTTTAAAATCTTTTCGACCCTTTACCTTTCCGTATTCATTTCTGTATAGTGAAGGAATGAATGAATAATTAACTGTCCGTAAAATGTGGAGGAAATAAAGTCCCACGGCACGGAGCAGCGTTGAACAGAAGATATTTATGTAGGTCTGATTTAAAACGTTCGAGCACATCAGCAAATGCACCGCATGGTGTTTTAATAAGAATAAATTTTTTCTCATTGGGCTGTCAACGACAGATTTGGTGTTTGTAGCGGAAGATTTGCAAAAATACAGAAACACATACATCTTACGAGTCAATGACAACGTTCACTGCCCAATATGTGTTTTCATATATGTTGTCTTGGGGTATTTTTCCTCGTGAATATTTCTGTAGCGGAAAGTTTTCTCACCTCCGAATATACTTAAAAGTGTTACACATGACTTTACATGAATATGTGTGTGTATGTGTGTGTGTGTGTGTGTGTGTGTGTGTGTGTGTGTGTGCACGCGTGCGTGTGCGTGTGTATAACTAGAACAAGAACGGTGAAAATCACATCTTTAACTGGTGATTACACTTTACATTATCGACGATCATTTCTGTTGTGCCAGCATATTTAGAAAAAGGAAAATGGTATAAAATACTGATTGAATTAATATATCCGAAAATATATGTTATCAGAACGTTACGAGGCGATCCAAAATGGGCCAAATTCGAAGTGAAATGAGAAAATCTTATATCATAAAAGACAAGCAGATCTCCGTATCTCTGTCCATCAAAACAGCTAGAAAGGGAGGGAAAGAAGGGGAGGAATCAAGATATACGTCACAATGTATTTTTAAAGGGGAGGAGAAAAGGTTGTTGAGAGAGAGTGTGTGTGAGAGAGAGAGAGAAAGAGAGAGAAAGAGAAAGTATGTGCCTGTGCACGCACGCGCGCGCGTTTGTTTGTGTGTATGTGTGTGTGTGTGTGTGTGTTTCTGTGTCTTTTAACACATTAGAAAACGCAATACAGATTTTAAAAACTACTTTCACTTCGAATACAAGAAGAGTAGAGAAAGTTGTTGTTGAGATAGAGATAGAGAGTGAGTGAGTGTATTTATGTGTGTATAGATAGATAGATAGGTAGGTAGGTAGGTAGGTACTGTTGTCACCATAGTAACTAACAAATCTTGATTAAAGACGCGGAAATTTTAAGTGCAAGGCAATACGAAGGAACACAAACTTCAAAATAATGAGTATATGTGTGTATATATATATGTATATATATATATATATATATATATATATATATATATATATATATATATATATATCATGTATAATCGTCTTATTTACTTATATTCTGTTACTAGTGTTCACCAAAAAAGTCAATCGATGCACTATTTATACAATTTATGAAGGTACATGCATGATTTAGAAATATTTTTATCAAGCAGCGTAGTAACGGGTTTGAACTAGTATCTCTAATAGACGAAGGCATACAAAACATACCTTAAGAGAAAATATAATATTCAAAGAAAAGCCAATTTAGTATTTAACTTTTTATGCCTGATAGACCTAATTATTTCAACATTACTATGGGGTCCAGAGACTCCGCTCAAGTAACTGATTTTGTGGGCATTTACATTCTTAATTATATACATAGTGAATTTCCTGAATTAGGGGTAGATTATATAGGGATGACGCTGTTTTCACTATCTATACGTCTAGTAAGGTATTTTGAGGCTTTCAGCAATTAAGAGTGTATTGGCACAAAATGAAAATTACTGTAACCATGCGTTATCTGAAGCTGGGTGTAAGGACAAAATTTATGATATCTACAATCAAAATACTAATAAAATTCCCGGTAATGATAGGATATTTAATATGGAGAAAATTGATAGCAAGTCTAATAAAAAATACATCAAGTAATCTTAGCTAAGTAAGCTAAGTAATAGCAAGAATAATGATTCAAATAGAATCGGTAAAAAAACGAAGTATTGAAAATAAATATATTGATATTAACAAGCATAGATTCAACTCTGTAGATACTAAATATATGGTTGGTATAATAATAATAATAATAATAATAATAATAATAATAATAATAATAATAATAATAAGTAATAATAATGTCTATAAGTATGTATAACTTTAAGTATAAACATTACGTCAAGAGAACATCTAATGTTGTTAATGTTAATATTAAAGAAAACGTATGCATAAGTACTAGGAGGAGTAATTTAAGGAATATTATCTGGTTTAATACACCATTCGCATCTCATATAAGTACTAATATTCCTAGGAAATTGTTTGCTGCGCTGGGTATATATAAATATGTTTCCCACCTTCAAGTAAATATGGAAAATTATTTCTTCGCCGTAAAGTAAAATTTTCCCATTCAACCACCAGAAATTTGACTGAAATTACAGTAGCACACAACAAAAGTAAAATTAGACAGTATGTTTTCTCAAAATTGGCAAACACGAGTAGAACCAACGGTGTGAATTGTGAAATTTTCCTGAACTATATTTTGATGCTTTAGGTAAAAGAAATTCCGGTTGTGAAATTGATAGTAGCTTTGAGATAGCACTATATTGATTATAATACTGCTAATAATCCTACCTTAACACTACTTCTGAGAGGAGAATTAGTACTAGATCCTTTAACCATGAGTATCACATACTAGTGAATAAATGCCTTTGTAATTTCACGAATTGTCGTGACATAGAGTTGCTGTTTCTAAATGTCGTGACGTAGAATTTCTGTTTATTTCTTATTCTTTATCTATGACGTCATAAAAGGTTAAATGTTAAAATTGTCTGGCATTTTATTTGATCAATTCCTGGAAAGGAATGACAAGCAAAGTTGAGACCTACGAGAGATTTGAACTCAGAACTTTAAAAAATTACTTGGATGGAATAAATGTCATTATATACTCATAGCTGGAACGTTTTTGATTTGAGGGCTGCTGGACAAGGAGCTGGCCTTGGACTAAGCACACTTACCATCAAAAACAACACCACCACCACCACCACACCAGCAGCGTCACCACCACCGTCACCACCACCGTCACCATCATCACCATCTCCACTACTACTACCACCCGCATTACCAGCACCAGCGCTACCACCACACTACTGTTGCCACAACACGATGACGACGACGACGACGACGACGACGACGACGACGACGACGACGGCGACGACGACCGCCACCACCACCGCAATCGTCGCCGCCGCCAATATCAAAGCACTCGTTATTTATGTAGTGTTCTTTTTCTGAAGCAACGCCTGCATATATATATGAGCTGTAATCTATTTTACTGGTAGTAGAGTCTTAAAAGTTACGTTGAGCAAGCAACATGAATTAAGCAATATGCGTTAAGTACTTCGGCTACAAATTGGCGCTGTGAAATATAATGAAGCATTTAGATACGAGCCTTTTTCTATCCCTGTCTATGTAGCCGTAGAGTCCGATTCGCCTATCGACCAGAAAAGATCGACAACGTGTTACATTTCTAAGAAACCAATTAATATGTTTGCTGCCGGAGCTGGCAGAATCGATAGCACGCCGGGTGAAATGCTTAGCGGCGTTTTCGTCTGTCTTTACGTTCTGCGTTCAAATTCCGCCGAGGTCGATTTTGCCTTTCATCCTTTTAGTATCGATAAAATAAGTACAGCTGAGTAACTGAGGTCAATGTAATCGACTTACCCCTGCCCCCGGACTTGCTGGCCTTGTGCCAAAATTTGAAATCAATGTGATTGCCGTCGATTCAAAACAACAAGCATATTACCGAGGTAACCATGACGACTGCTACTGACCCGCCGCCGTTTTGGTGGTAGTAGTAGTAGTGGTGGTGGTGGTGGTGGTGGTGGTATCACTTGAGGCAATGTTTTTTTTTTAAGATAAGATAAAACTGAAAATTATAAATAAAACCTTCAAAAGTATACCACCACAACCACCACCACAACAACCACCACCGCCAGCACCACCACCAGCACCACCACTACCACCACCACCACCACCACCACCACCACCACAACCACTACTACTACAACAACAACAACAACAACTACTACTACTACTACTACTACTACTACTACTACTACTACTACTACTACTGTTTGTCTCAGTAAAGGTTGTAGTATTCGTCGTAGTATGTAGCTGCAGTCGTTGTTGGTGGTGTAGCATCATCATCATCAACAGCAGCAGTAGTAGAAGTAACAGCAGTAGCAGCAACAGGTACCGCGACAGCAACAGCAGCAGCAGCAACAGCAATAACAAAAGTAGTAGCATTAGCAGTATTAGTAGTAACAGTAGTAGTAGTAGTAGTAGTAGTAGTATTAGTAGTAGTAGCAGCAGCAGCAGCAGCAGCAGTAGTAGTAGTAGTAGTAGTAGTAGTAGTAGCAGTAGCAGCAGCAGCAGTAGTAGTAGTAGTAGTAGTAGTAGTAGTAGTAGTAAGTGTTGTTGTAGTGGTTTGCCAAGCCTTTGCAATAACAGCAACAGCAGCAGCTGCAGCAACAGAAGCAGCTGCAGCAACAGAAGCAGCTGCAGCAACAGGAGATGAAATAGTAGCTAGAAAACTGACAACAGCAGCAGCAGCAGCGGCGGCGGCACCGGTGGCACCAGCGGCAGAAGCAGCATTAGCTGCAACCAATGCAGTAGCCAGCGCATCTGCAATATCAGCAGCAGGATAATCCGCAGCAGCAGCAGCAGCACTAGTAGCGGCGTTTCAAGTGTTGATGTCATTGAGTAGAAACAATCGTTGATGGTCATTTAAAACTACCTCAAGTCGATAACGAAACAAAGTCACCTTGACTAGAACGGGGAACCACTATCCTCTCCTACTTCAAGAACAAAAAAAGCCTTCTACCGTCCACACACACACACACACGCTTTATAGAGGTCATACTATCCAACCAGTCACCCGTCTACCCAGACCACGCAACTAGTCAGCCAGACTTTCAAACTGTCAGTCAGCTACCCAAATATAAATGAAAAAAAAAATACGAAAATTGTTTTATTATATTAAAACATGAATTGGTTTGGGGTCGATATTCGTTTTTCATTTTTCCAAATTGGTTTTGTCTTTTATTACTTATTATTATTATTATTATTACTATTATTATTATTATTATTATTATTATTATTATTATTATTATTATTATTATTATTTTGGTTCTGTCTGTGTGGCATTTTATGCTGTCTGAGGACGTTAGTACTTGTAATTTACAAGACAGGTTTTAGAAACATTGGTATAGGTAGATTTATTATAAAAATTCTGGGTAAAGCTGATCGAATAGATGACAAATTTGAAGTGAAATGAAAGTAAAATGAAAGTAAAATGAAAACCGAAACTGAAACGAAAACGTTTCTGCACGTAAATAGCACACCCCGCCCAATGCAACGAACAAAAAACAAATTGATTGAAAAAGGACGTAAGGAGTAATATTAGAGAATTATTTTTAAAATTTTAAATGTAATAAAACTGTTATTGGAAAGAGAGATAGAGAAAAGTGGAGACAGGGAGAAAGGAAATGTTTTAAAATATGAGGAAATGTGAATTCTGTTGAGTCGTGATCTATCCAGGTAGGTAAGAATGAGTGGGCGTAGAATAGATAATGTTAAGAGTGTAGAGAAATAAGGTTGCCTTTTGATGAATATACATACACATCGATACATGATACCTGATCGATTGATAGATTGATTGACCAACTGAAATGAATTTATTTATTGATAATGGACGCGAAATTAAACAAGTGAAGGATAAATGTAAGGACGAGAAAGAGAAATGTATATATATATATATATATAAATATATATATGTATGTATGTATGTATGTATATACATATATATGTATGTATATACATATATGTATATGTATACATATATGTATATATATATATATATACATATATATATATACATGTATATATATATATATATATATATATATATATATATATATATATATATATATAGATAGATAGATAGATAGATAGATAGATAGATAGATAGATAGATAGATAGATAAAGACATGGAGATACTCTGTGTGTGAGAGAGAGAAGAGGGAGGGAGAAAGAGAATGAGAAACAAAGATAAAAAGCAGTAGAAGTATTCATTAAGAGGAGATCGTGTAAAAAGCGTGAGAATGATAAAGTGATCAGTGATGAGAGACGGGAAAGAGAGAAAAAAAAATAAAAAGGATGGAAATTCAATGCGACAAATATTAGATCAGATAGAAATAGAAATGGAAGATTGAAAGAGAGAGAGAGAGAGAGAGAGAGAGAGAGAGAGAGAGAGAGAGAGAGAGAGAGAGAGAGAGAGAGAGAGAGAGAGAATAGAAAGTGAAAGTAGAGTATGAGATAGAGAGAAAAAATTCAAGAGGAAGAGAAAACGAGAGAAGCAGAGAGGCTTCGTGGGGAGGAGTGGCAGATGTGATAGAGAATACAGAATAACAACAGGTAATCATTCGAATACGAGCATTAATGTTTAGGATGTAAAAACAAGGGATATATATATATATATGTACGTATGTATCTACACACACACACACATACGTATAAATATATACAGAGAGACACAGAAAGAGACGTACCATTCATACATTTATATACATACATATATATGTATATGTGTGAATGTGTATGTAATAAATTATATATATTTGTCAATAAATTATACACTTTGTATTATGCACCTGTGTTTGTGTCTGTCAAAATGTGCATAGGTGTAGGCTTGTGCTTGCATATACACCTGCACAATATATATATATATATATATATATATATATATATATATATATATATACACACAACATATGTATATATATATATATATATATATATATATATATTCTATATATATTACATATGTATAGTATATATATATATATATATATATATATATATATATATAAATATATACTATATATATATATATATATATATATATATATATATATATATATATATATATATATATATATATACAATATATATACTATATATATTACATATGTATATAAATATCTATGTATATATATATATACATATGCATGTATATGTATGTGTTTATATATACATATAATATACATGTATGTATTATATGTTTATATATATATATATATATATATATATATATATATATATATATATATATATATATATATATATATATATATATATATATATATATACACATGCGTACAAGCATATATGCACACGTGCGCAAATCTATACATATACGCACACACACATGTACATGCATGCTCACATTCAGGCACACGTATTTGTGTGAGGGTGTGTGGTGGGTGTGTTGAAGCATAAACTGTCTGCGCAACGTCTCTTAAGGTCAACGTAAACTTGACATAAGACCGATGTATGTAAATGTTTCGTATAGTGCGTTGCACGATCATGATGTTTACGACAACGACGACGACGACAATTATGACGATGATGATGATAATGGTGATAGTGGTGTTTATGATAGTAGTAGTAGTAGTAGTGGTAGTAGTAGTAGTAGTAGTGATGAAACTAATGTCGATGGTATGTTGGGTTCGGTGGCAGGAGTGGTTGTTAATGGTGGTTGTTACATGAAGGTAAAGAGAGGGTAGTTTGTGAAGGCAATGATGCAGTTTGGTTGTGGTTGTGATTGTGAACACAGTGTTCTTTCAGTCTTCTCCGGTGGTGGTTGTAGTTGTGGTATTAGCAGTGGTAGCAGTGGTGGTGGTGGTGGTGGTGGTTGTAGTTGTGGCGCTTGCGGTTGTAGTAGTGGTGGTGGCGGCGGTGGTGGTGTTACCGCTGTTAACGGTAAATTGTAGAAGAGAGCTGTTAACGCGAAAGAGTTAACTAGCTAGCAATCTCTTGAAATATCTAAATATCTCATACCTCTATCTGTCTGTCTGTCTGTCTGTCTGTCTCTCTCTCTCTCTCTCTCTCTCTCTCTCTCTCTCTATATATATATATATATATATATATATATATATATATACACATTTATATACAAACATAGGAGCAGGAGTGGCTGTGTGGTAAGTAGCTTGCTTACTAACCACATGGTTTCGGGTTCAGTCCCACTGCGTGGCACCTTGGGCAAGTGTCTTCTACTATAGCCTCGGGCCGACCAAAGCCTTGTGAGTGGATTTGGTAGACGGAAACTGAAAGAAGCCCGTCGTATATATGTATATATGTATGTGTGTGTATATGTTTGTGTGTCTGTATTTGTCCCCATCCCCCAACTTCGCTTGACAACCGTTGCTGGTGTGTTTACGTCCCCGTAACTTAGCGGTTCGGCAAAAAGAGACCGATAGAATAAGTACTAGGCTTACAAAGAATAAGTCCTGGTGTCGATTTGCTCGACTAAAGTAAAAGAGTATATATATATATATATATATATATACACACACACATACATATAATACATATGTATAAACATATATATATATGAATAATACATATGTCTATATATAATATAAGCATACATAAAAATTAAATATTTATATATATATATATATATATACATAAGAATTAAATATATATATATATATATGTGTGTGTGTGTGTTCGTATAAACACGTACACACACACACACACACACACTTATATATATATATATATAAGGTATGTGATATATATTTTATACACGCACACACAAACACGCACACACACACACACACACACACGCACACAAATACACACACACACACACACATATATATATATATATATTTACACAGACATATATACACATACATATATATTTGCTAGCGAACAAAGTAGTTACTTCGCGAACACGAAATTCTGATTTCGACCCAACTGCGACCCTACATTTTCCACACTTTCGGGTCAACTCTTACCTTGATCTTGTGAGGGTAACTATATACAAGCCTGTCACGATGGGTTGTACCTGTATTTCAGAAGGTGTGGCCTTGTGTTTGTGGAATACTCAGCCACTTATACGTTGATTCAAGAGCAGGTAATTCAGTTGATTGAACAACTAAATCTTCATCGTCGAACGACGGAGACCCAGCACTACGGCTGACAATAGACAACGCGCACGTGCAGTTTGTATCTGAGAATTTCTGTTTACTAAGTAATAATCCTTTCTACTCTAGACACAAAACCCGAAATTTTTAGATTGACCCCAGTACGCAACTGATACTTAATTTATTGATCCCGAAAGGATGAAAGGCAAAGTCGGCCTCGGCAGAATTTGAACTCAGATCGTAAAGACCAACGAGATACAGCTAAGCGTTTCACCCAGCTTGCTAACGTTTCTTATTTGTACCTTCATCAAAAGTCTTGTACCATGTTTTCTGTTTTTGCGGCTCAAGACTTTTCATACAGCACTCGTATGTATATATATATATATATATATATATATATATATATATATATATATATATATATATATATATATGTATGTATGTATATGTATATGTATACATATGTACACATATGCATATGTTTGTATGTATATTTATTATGTATATACATAAAATATGAAGTACACACACACACACACACACACGCACACACACACACAACACACACACACACACACACACACACACACACACACACACACACACACACACACACACACACACACACAACTGTCTATTTTGATTTTTTTAGAAAAGGAGAGCAGAAAAATGAAATCAGTTTTAATGCGGTTTAATCTCAAAACCGTAGTATTTGAACTTCTGAAGCAATTGTAGTTGTTTTTATTTATTTAGTTTATTTTATATCCGAACATACAACAACCCGAAAGCGATTGGACGCTAATGAAAATAACGCTTTCATAATGTGAACTAACCAACTGTTGAGAGAAAGAAGCACCTTTACAGATGGTGAAAGCATCACCAAAACGATGAACAGCAGCGTTAATTTTAACTATTAGAATGGTAAAAGCCACAGTTATTACAATTCGAGTCTCCCTTACCATATTCAACTGATATATCATTCCTCAATTTCTATATCTAGGTTTACAGTGTCGAGAGATATAAATAACAACGAACTTGACACTTAACAGCTTGCCTGTAGCTAGTTCTGTCTATGTGCAAAATATTAAATTTTACGCATCATATAACAAGCTGTTCCTATGTAAAACGGGAACTCAAGAATTAGGTTACTGGGTGTTCGATATCGAACGTTCTACAGTTGATTCAAACACTTTTATCTTTCAATTGTATAAAGATGAGTATTGGGATTCATATCAAAACACTGATGAAAGAAATTCGGAAATTCTATCATTCTATTTGTACATCCATGACAGTGAGTTGAAGGCGAGAGAAAGAGAAATAGAGAGAGAGAGAGAGAGAGAGAGAGAGAGAGAGAGAGAGAGAGAGAGAGAGAGAGAGAGAGAGAGAGAGGTGGGGTTGGAAAGAATGGATCCAACAGTCTACTTCGTCCTTCAATCTACTAATAATCCTTTCTCCGATAGACACAAAGGACCTGAAATTTGGCAAGAGACGATTAGTCGAGTTGACAAACTGTCGGATGGTTTTTAAATACCGCAAGGCATTTTGATCGAAACAGAGTGAAGTAATAGCACGTCTATGGACTTGTTCTTTTATGCTAGTGAGGTGGGACTTGACAAACAGGCAGTTTTAGGTAAATCAGTCAGAGAGTTTTAAGTAAACCAAGGCACTTTGTTCTGTACTCTAACGTTTCTGATAATTCGCTAATATAATGCAACAACGTCTGTAGAATCACATTGCTTTTCTCTTATTTTTGCTAATGACTGAAGTAGTTTATGGTCCAGCGACTTTTCACAGTAATTTATTAATCTATCCACTTCAATGACACTCTGTCAACATGAATGCAGCCATTTGAAGATTTTGCGCAGTGGGTTTTCAAGTAGATGCTGCACCCACTAGAGGTGTCATTCACTATCTTATGATAGTGTAAAACCAAATTTATAACACATCGACACGTCGATGAGTTGAAAATGTATTCCTCAAAGTAATTAATTTATTAGGCAAGGATATTTCAAAGAATATCTTCCAGCAGAGCGGACATAAATGTGGACATTATGCAGATAGGATATAAATAGAAGAAAATGCAATTTCTATATTGGAATCGAAGACACATCATCTCATAAGACTATATAAGGATAGGTCAGTTTCAATTCTACCTGATGTTCATATATGCCCTTATCCTTGCTTTCTTTCTGTTTTAATCCAATATTACTGAATATGAAAATATTACTGAATATGATAATGTTACTGAATATGATAATATTACTAAATGTGATAATGAGTAAAGAAAGGCAAAAGAATACTTTATAAGGATTCTAGTTACGAAACAAAAGCCAGACATAGTCAACAACGCAACTAGAACCTATTTCCTCTCTACGGATTACTCCATAACACGTGTTTGAAAAACTAAACTGCGAAAGCGCCTACACACTACGAACGTATTATTCCACTTTTTTAAAAAGATTTTAAAAATATAATTAATAATTTTTAATTTCAAGAAATTTTTCTTCAAATATTGTGATTGTATTTATTATATCCTGAGAGTTTGGGTATAGACTACACTGTAACGGTGTTATAACTACAAAAACTAAATCAGTAACAAACACGTAACAAACTTATATCTCTTCTCAACAACTTCTACGACTACCTTCACAAATGCGACTGCACACATCACACTGTACCTCGTACTGTCAGTACGCATGCGCCTTTATAAGGTTTATACCTGAAGTGGTGTTGGGGTTAGGTGCTATTCGGCAAACACTTAAGAATTGCGTCAATGCAGTATCAGCTAGTAGCCCATTCCTAAAGTTTTTGATATGGAAATTCTTTTACAAAGGACTTAAAGGGTTGGTTGTAGATTGGAAGATGAGATATCTTTTGAGCGATGTGATACACCAAGGCATCCTTCGTGGTATGGCTGACAGTCTTACAGTAATTGTGGTAGTGGGTAAAAGTTGTCCAGTTGTTTTGGTGGTGGTGGTGGTGGTGGTAAGTGATTTTTCCAAGCTTTCTGAACACTGATTAAATTGTCGTAGTGCAATCGTGGCTGAACCACGAGAACGATACAGGGCTCTGAGTTTTGATTGTGTGTAGGATGTGATGGGATATGCCTAGGAAGATAATCCTATGATTCAGTAAGGAAAAGTGGGTAAGTATATTTTTATGTTTTATTTTATAATAAAATTTATTTCTTAGAAGAAATACTTAAAAATGTAATGGAATGTCATGAAGTTACTCTGTTACCAAGGATAGTAAATGAATAAAGTTAAATATTTATTTCTTATCCAAATGTCTTGCCTGCTGGACTGATCGACTGGTGTTTGAATTAGACTAAAGCTTTTGATGATAATATAATCTAAAATGTTATTTAGTCGGTCGTTTCAATCATTTTGGAAGAAGTACAAAGGTGATATAACATGTTTATTTTCTCTTTCAATGATTTCGATTCTGACCTGGTTTGTTTATTACAAACACAACAAAGAACCAATCTGACCATGTTTGTTTATTGCAATTTATGACACTGCACATTGCGAACAACTAGTCTGTTTCTACACAAATATTTAATAATAACCTTAACTTTAGTGAGGTTAAGTTATTATAGCATACTGCTTTATTTGTCACATATGCTGAGAACGTTTCGAAATCAGAGGTAGCCATCAACAGGTTACTAGCCACCTTGACTTCGAGTCTGTGAGGAGTGGAATTTGTGTATTCAATGTCTTTTCTAAGGGTGTTATGAGCTATAAAGATGCTTGTATTAGCTCATAGTGACATCACAGTATTATTCCGTATAAGCTGGTGAAAAGATAACAGGTAAAGTGTCGTTGCTGGCAGTGTTTGTCTTAAAATATTGATTTCAAATTTTTGGCACAAGGCCAGCAATTTAGTAGTTATTTTTTCGACCCCCTAAAGGTTGAATGGCAAAGTCGACCTCGGCGGAATTTGAACTCAAAGCATAAAAACGAATGAAATGCCGCCAGGCATTTTGCTCGACGTGCTAACGATTCTGCCTGCTTGTCGCTTTTAATTGTCATATTGGTTTCAAATTTTGGCACAAGGCCAATGATTTCGGGGAGCGAGTAAGTCGATTACATGGACGCCGGTGTTCAACTGGTACTTATTTTATCAACCCCGAAAGGGATAAAAGATAAAATCGACCTCGGAGGAATTTGAACTTAGAACGTAAAGGCAGACGAAATGCTGCTAGGCATTTAACCCGACGTGCTACCAATTCTGCCATCTCTCCACCTTTAATGGCCTTAAAATATTAAGAAATGAAAAAATACTAATTAAGCATTCAGTCGAACATTCTGTCATTACTGGCCACTCATTAAATGAAAGTAAGAAAGTATTTTAAAGCTTGTATATTTATGAGGGAGGTTAAAGCAGTGGAAAACTGTTCCACTTTAGTTTTGTTTTACATGCTTAGTGTATTTTCTCGTTACATTTTCATATATGATTTACGCCATTTCATCTTCATGTTCGTATTGCGTATTTTCATAAAAAGATATATTAAAGAAATAAAAATTTGATGTATGGATTTGAATATTTTCTGACCGGCACTAACAGTCTTACCTGCAGTAAACTGTTTCTCTAGTCTTAAGCGTTAACAACTCTAATAAAAATAAATAACTCTTCGCAGGTGGCTCACAATTTGTTTGAACGTATTCAGCCTTATTATATTTCAAATAATCAGCAAAATAAATGTTAAGCCAGGAAATTTCATGTTATGTATATCACGTCATTTTCAGCCCTCGATCTCATAAACATATTTTCGTTTTGTCTTATATTTTTGTTTATTATTATTATTATTATTATTATTATTATTATTATTATTATTATTATTATTATTATTATTATTATTCTGTTTTGCTAATTATATTTTTGTGCATGTAAAACATATTTTTAACTGAAGTAAAGTAAAAGTAGTTAGTTAATTCTTTTAGTTTGCAATAAAAAACGGAAGCTGTGATAATTCTATATTTCTCATTTATTAGCGACGTAAATAAAAACTGATTACACAAGTTAGCAAACAGACTTACCAGAAACTTCATAAGATTTGTGGCATCCACAGGCAAAAAAAAAAATAATAAAAAAGAAGTGATATTTAGTTCAAAAGTAATATAGAAAATCGTTTTGGAATGATGGCGTTATCAAAGAAAATGAAAATATATGTTTTTATTAATTTGTTTTATAAAAATTCTATTTCTCTGTACCTAGTCACGTGTGAGGTGAAAACTAGTATCGTATGTTTAATAATTGGGTATGTATCAGGTTCAGCTTGTCTTTTATGTTGTGTTAACGTTTCTAGTTTCTAGTGTAGGCATAAAGTTATTGAATTTGACGCGAGAGCGTTTATCAATACCGTCTACCCCAATACTCGAATGGTACATTATTTTATCGGTGCTACTTTGGCGTGTGATCTACAAGAGAGATTACGTTACTTTTTAGTTTAGTTTTCAATTTCTAAAAACCCGTAAGATGGCTAGAGATTTTTACAATGTGATCAGCGACGAGACGAAGGCAGTTGCATTTTAACAAGAAACCAGAAGGCAGTTGTATTTTTACAAGAAACCAGCACTAAATTCACATCATTTCTTAAGAGAAAGAAAGGTGCCACATTGGCGTGTGATCTACAATTTAAAGAGTGATTACTTTAGGTTACTTTTTAGTTTACTTTATGTTAAGGTTTTCTTATTATCAAAATAGTAAGAATTTTGAAAAAATACATTTCCAATACTAAGTATGTACAGAATGATTTAAAAAGTAACCAAAAGTAATCTCTCTTGTAGATCACACGCCAAAGTAGCACCATTTTATCAGTCCCGGAGGGCTGAAAATCAAAGGTACTGCCGGATCTAAAATTCTCAAGACACACCATATTTCACATTTTTTTTATTCAGTCAAAGTGCTGTGAGTCGAAACTAATGCAAGCACACATGCGCGCGCACACGCAAACACGCACACATATCTATATCTATCTATCAATCAATTAATCAATCAATCCATCTACACAAACACACACACACACACATACATACACACACATACACGCACATATATTGGATGGTAGGTTGGGAAGTGTTTTCTCGAAAAAATGTCCAAGGCACCAATGAATGGTCATATCCTTTTCAAACCTGAAACGATTTCTTAAAATTTCCCTGTCTGGAATAAATTAAATAATTTAAACAAAGTGATATTACATACCTGCCTGCGTTTGTTACAATAACACTCACGTTTAGTTCACGTGATATATCCTGTTATTTTTCTTCTAAGAATCGTTTCAAATAAGACCGTCACCAAGGTAAGAATAGCAAAATATAATTTCAGAAAAAATGTTGGAAAATACTGTTATCAACGAGATAAAAATTATTTCAAGTATTCTTTTTTACTTTTATTTATTTATTTATTTAATGTAAGTCCCTTGAGAACTTCATACTGATGAAGAAAACAAAATTTCCGAAACTAAATGAGAATGTAGAGAGAATTAACTGATGAAAAAATAAATATAAATAAAAAGTAAACCATTGTAATTAACAAAGAAAAATGAATATATCGCGTATTTTTTTTAATTATTTGACAAAAGAAAAAGGGAAGAGAAGTTTCTTTTACAAACCTTCTGTTCCCTCACACACAGAACATTCAATGTAAGAAAACAAGTTTATTTTATGTAGAGAATTCTGAGCGAAAACAGCATAATGTCCCTCATTTTGTCATAGGTGTTGTTTTGAGAAATTCACAGGGAGACTAAGCTGAGATACAGACGCCATTGAATATCTCTCCCACCATTCTGTCTGTTACAATCACACATATAATCCCTAAGGTTCACGTATTTTCCCATACTTATGACAATCTTATACTAAACATTAAAAAATTAGATTTGAATATAAGTTTTTATACATTCTATGAATGAACACTTTATATCTTCAGAAAATACATTGATCATAATTTCTACAGAGGAAAAGAACTTACTCGTGTCTTTGTTTGCCAAAAAGAAATATTTGTTTCTGAACGTGAGAAATACACTTTCTAAACTTTGACCCATGTTTCGTATACTTTTTCCTGAAAACTCAAAGATGTTGCTCAGCACACACACACACACACACACACACACACACACACACACACACACACGCACGCACATAGACCTTAAATCCTAATACCTGAAACATCTGAAACATATAACTACATATATAAAGTAGAAAATGTATAATTAAACAGTATATGTATTGCTACTGAGCTGGCTTTGTATGTGTGTGTGTGTGGGGGGGAGAGTATATGTGGTAAGTAGCTTGCTTCTCAACCACATGACTGTGTGGTAAGAAATTGCTTCGCAATCCCATGGTTCCAGGGCAAATGTCTTCTGGCATAGCCTCGGACCAACCAAATGAGCGCGATTAGACTCGGAAGGTTTGTTAGGAATCCATTGACCCAATTTACTGACTTGTCCGATGACTCGCAGGTGTTGATGAATGGATGAATGACAAAATCCAAGCTTCTTTGCTAGTTCCTAAACAGTTACGATGGAATTATGTTCCAGCAGGGTTTGCAGGACATCCTAGTCGAGCTCTACATATTATCCAGGACGCGGCTCGTCTTCTTGGCTGTAGCTTTCGGCTCGGAACCACCGTTGACACTGGCTTACGCTTATTGTCTGACCTGCATATACTGCATTAATATTCCTTGCACTTTCCGCTGCGTTGCTGCCTTTATTGAACTCATAAAACAAAATATACCGAATGTACTCCTTTGTCACTTCTGTTGTAGCTTTGAAAAATTAACTACTAAAATCGAACTGCACTCTTCAAAACTTGCACTATATATATATATATATATATATATATGTAATCCATACAGTTTTCCTCGACTGTCGCGAGTATTACGTTCCAAAACCCCCATCGCGATAGGTGAAAATCTACGAAGTAGTAACAGTAGGAAGCAGTACTGTATATATATATATATATATATATATATATATATATATATATATATATATATATATATATATATATGTAACATTACAGCCGTTTTTAACTAATTTTTAAATTGATCAATGAGTACATTATATCATTA